>NC_139951.1:39547042-39604029 GCF_963454915.1 Gymnoscopelus microlampas
GGAAAAGGAGGGGGCCAAGTACAGACCCCCTCGGGGACTCCGATCAAGGTCGTATATTAGGGTTTAAAGGAAGACTTCACCCATCCTTTCCTTTCCTTTCCATTTCCTAACCTGAATAGCAAAAATAGCAGCTCTATAAGCTCACAACGTGTTGCATTGCGACGCGTTGTGAGCTTGTGGAGCTGCTATTTTGTGTGAATATATCTTTCGAAAATGTTAAAGTGAAGAAGCTTCAGCGTCGCCAAGACCCGTTTGCGTCCGTTTGCATCTATCCCCAGCACACTCTCTCTCTCTCTCTCTCTCTCTCTCTCATCCACCGGCCCTGCAGGACGCCCGCCTTTTGTTGGAATAGGTCAGTGTCGGCGTCAGTCAATAGAAAATGACAGGTCATCGCTTAGCCATAGGACATACCGTAGGGATTTAGCCCAGTGGCACGTTGCACTGCGCTCCATCATGAGATAGATGACAGCGGAGCTGCTGCTGTGTCTGCAGTGGACCCAGTGGAAAATCGCTAGAAAATGAGAACAATGTTTGGTGTAAGCCCCCCCCCCCCCCCCCCCCCCTCCCCCCCTGCTCAAGCTCACTGAGATGAAACTTCGGGAAAACTTTGAACCCCTTAAGCCAGGCCCAGGTTGGAAACATGGATTTAGTTTTTTCTCCGCACCACGCAGTGTTGATTTCATCGACTAAAACGATGAGGAAAAATGTTCGGCGACTACCTTTTCTCACTGACGAAAACTAAATAAAAACTAAGCTATGATGACTAAATCTAAGACTAAATATATGGACAATTTTGTACAACAAATAAAAATCACACCCAGTGTGAAGAGAGTGGTGCCTTTGAAAGTGTAACTGGTTGCATCCTTGTGTTGCAATCAGCACGTGACACGTGACAACATATTGTCACTAAAATGTTAGTGAGGGACTAGTGGAGCAGAGATCCAGTAGAACTAAAAGACAAGTCGTTTTATGTTTGGTTGTGCTCAGGTGTTGCGCTCTGAAAATAGCAGATCTACAAGCTCACAACGCATCGCAGCTGTGAGCTTGTAGATCGGCTATTTTCAGCATGCAACCAAGTGTAAAATCAGCCATTACGACGCCATCAAGGCACCGACAAAATACATTTTAGTCGACTAAATCAACTGTAGATTTAGTCGACTATAATCTTATGATATTTAGTCGACTAAAACTTGACTGACAGTAAAGCATTTCAGATGACTAGAATATGACTAAAAGTAAATAGAATTTAATTCAAAAGACTATGACTAAAACTGAATAAAAAATTGCTGTAAAAATCAACACTACCCCTATGCAAGAGTACGTGTGTGTGCGTGCATGAGTGTGTGACAGGTATAGGTGCAGCTATATGGGAGGAACATTTTTCTCTCTAAAAGGCTGTATATGCCGTAGATAAACACTTCTGGATGTTACTATGCATGTATGTGCCAAACAGTCCTGGCTAGTAGCCATGCATTATGCATATCTCTCGCTCTCCCTCTCTCTTCTTGTCTGTCTCTTTGTCTGTCTCTGTCTCTCTGTCCATCTCAACCATGTCATCGTCCTTAACTGTGCTCTGGCCTGAGGCCAGCCTGTCACATCTGCCCTTCAAACGAGCCAACGCTGGCTGTCACACCCGTCCTGCCATGCACTGCCACCATCCTGCTCTCTCTCTCTCTCTCTCTCTCTCTCTCTCTCTCTCTTCCTTTCTGTCGGTCTCTCACTGTCATTGTATTCTCCGTGTCTCCCTCTTTCTTTTGTTTTTGTTTCTAATCTCACTTCACATAAACACATCCATGCATGCACACGCAAACGCACACACACACTACACATAACCGACTAATACCGGGAACGGTTCTGTGTCATTTTCGATTTTTTTGGTCTATTCAAAAATAACAGATCTACAAGTTCATAGCGCGGCACGAGTGCCGCGCTATGAACTTGTAGATCTGCTATTTTTGAAAAATCGTTAAAATTTGTGCAAATCTTCGAATATATATATTTTTAAAGCGAACATTTGTAACCCAAATCTTTGCTTCTGGGGGGGTCCCTGGAACAACATATTTTGAGAGGGGTTCCGCGGCCAAAAACATATAATTTTGGGTGGTCCTTGACATGAAAAGGTTTGAGCACCACTGATATAGAAACATACGTTTTTCAGACAACATTATGTAGAATCGGCCTCACAGGTCTTAATGCGTTAACACTCTCTCTTTCATGGTCGTGCCTTCCATTTTGACAGCTCCCAAAAGTCAAGTTATTGTTGTCATTGTCGTTGCCTTTGTTGTTTTGCTCCGCAGGTATCTGGATTTAGACCTGGTGGTGAGAGATAAAGACGGCAACATCCTGGATCCGGAGCAGACCAGCACCGTCAGCCTGTTCCGGGCCCACGAGGCCGCCTCTAAACAGATAGAGGACCGCATCCAAGAGGAGAAGGTACGTACGGCTGTCAAACCTCTCATATAACGCTGGATTCCATTGATTTCGTCGACTAAAACTATGACAAAAAATGTTGGTCGACTACCTTTTTTCACTGACGAAAACTAAATAAAAACTAAGCTATGATGACTAAAACTAAGACTACATTTACTGACAATTTCTTAAACAAATAAAAACTAGACTAAAATGTTAGTGAGGGATCTAATGGAGAAGAGATCCAGTAGAACTAATAGACAAGTCATTTTATGTTTGGTTGAGCTCGGGTGTTGCGCTCTGAAAATAGCAGATCTACAAGCTCACATCGTGTCGCGTTGTGAGCTTGTAGATCGGCTATTTTTCAGCATGCAACCGAGTGTAAAATCAGCCATTACGACGCCATCAAGGCACCGCCAAAATACATTTTAGTCGACTAAATCAACTGTAGATTTAGTCGACTATAATCTTATGATATTTAGTCGACTAAAACTAGACAAAAACTAAAACATTTCAGATGACTAAAATATGACTAAAACTAAATTAAATTTTATTCAAAAGACTAAAACTAAATCTAAATTTGCTGTCAAAATGAACACTGTGTCAAACCTGTCATATAATGCTGGATTCCAAACCTCAGTTATACCTTTTGAGCTGTAACGGAAAGCCTGTATGGGGGCAATTGTGTTTTTTTGACGTTCGTGCAATACCACATGTCAACCAGTCGGGGTCCTACCGCCCTCAGAATGCACAATTTTCTCAATTAAAGAGCCGGGTAGACCACAACCACAAAACAAAACAAAAACAGTATGGATAGCGGCTTTATGGTGGCGACATCTGAATGGGTAGAAAGGCCATCTTGGTGTCGTACTCCATTTGGCGTGTCTGTCTGTGTGTGTGTTTTCAGCTGCAGTCGGGCCTCACAAGAAGACATCCAAAGCCAGATCCAAACAAATGAATCCATTCCGAGCCAACTGGCATACAGTTTGAGTCCGAGATGCGGCCCACTGTTGTGGGACTTGCTCTATTTTAGCCTTTCCAAGAGTGAGAGGGGGGGGGGGGGGGGCAGAATCCATATTATGTACCGCATGTCGTGAAAGACACGCCGGACAGGGAATTCCCCCTGTGTAGGCCTGTCACAAGTATTAGATAATCGTCTTATCGCACACCAAAATGCTCGAGACAACATCTGAAGGCACACCTGTATTCACAGAGACAATAGCCGAGCTACATGCTGACAGCGTTGCGAGTTTGTAGATCGTATCTCTTCGCTGTTTTTGAATATCTGCGGGGAAAAAAAAATATATAATGTCAAAGAAAACAAATAAATGTGAGATTCTCACCTATACTGACATGCCCAAAATAGGTTCAAAGTACATAAAATATTTGTTTTATTTTAGGGTACAGAATTTGCCTCCGTATTGGAGAATGAGTGCACACGAAGTACTGATATAATAAATACATAATTCATAACTTATGTATAGTTGCATATCATCGGGTGGAAACCTTCAAATCTCCAAAACTGTTACTTTTCAGGATTCAAATTCCAAAATAGCTAAAGTATCCCACCACCCAGAGGTGGGGGAAAGGGATAATCTGTAAAGTTTTGGTGACAATCGGGCGGGGACGGGACGGCATCCCTACACCTGAATGTCAACTCGACAGTATGTAGGGGCGGCGGGAGCGCCACGCCGGTCTCATCTTATGTGACCTTCTCGTCCCGGGGGCGTCTGTTGCATATGTATGGGTACGGTACGAAAGTCTCTCAGGTCTATAGATGTTCATGAATAAGGATGCCGCGACCCGGCTGCATTTATCTGAAGGGCGTTCAGAAGATCAAACCATAAAAAAATATCACTGGCTCTCTTAACTTTTCTTAACCCATTAAGACCTGTAACGCATCTGTGGCATTTTTTAGAGTTTTACAGTTTGGCTATTCAAAAATAGCAGATATACAAGCTCATAGCGCGGCACCGAATGCCGCGCTATGAGCTTGTAGATCTGCTATTTTTTTAAATCAAGACTTTTTGCAAATCTATATTTGAGCGAACATTTGTAACTCAAATCTTTGCTTCTGGGGGTTCCTGGAACAACATATTTTGAGATTGGGGTCCCCGGCCAAATACATTACATTTATGTGTCCTTGACATGAAAATGTTTGAGAACCAGTGATAGAGTAACATACGTTTTTTCAAAAAACTTTTAGGATTTAGAAGACATTTTGTAGAATAGGAACCTCAGGTCTTAATTGGTTAATTTCAACAACCCCCCCAGTTATGGTTTAGATTATTAGGCCACGGAACCCCATATTTGTGGGTCCATTTGGTTCCATTTCTACGCTCTCAGAGTTATAGACCCCTCGGAGTTATAGAACTACGGTATCAGTAGCCTCGCTGTGGCCAGGCTACTATTCCACAGTCTCTGAATGCTGTATAGCATTGGTTCTCAAAGTGGGGTCCGGGGACCCCCAGGGGTACTTGAGGGGGTTCCAGGGGGTCCCCAGCTAAATGATGGATAGGAACCAAATGGACCCTTATTGGTCTGTAACTCTGAGAGTGTACAAATGTTACCAAATGGACCCTAACGGGTCCATTTGGTAACATTTGTACACTCTCAGAGTTAAATTAACATTGATTTTACAATATGAATTGGGGTCCCAGAGACAGAAATGCCATTAAATGGGGGTCCGTAACCTAATACATGTCAAACTGGGGGTCCTTGACATTAAAATGGTAGAGAATCACTGCTAGAAAGCCATATAAACCTTCTCTTATTGGGGTCCCTGGCTTATCTTTTCAAATGGGGGTCCGTGGGCTAATAAGTGTCAATTTGGGGGTCCTTGACATGAAAAAGTTTGAGAACCACTGCTGTATAGAGTCTGGAACTACACCTCTTGGAAGCTGAGAGAGGAAGCCGTCATCTGTTTGTCATTTCCGTTGAAAATAGATAACGCTACCGACAGTCTGTAGCGCTCTGGGTTCGATTCCCGTCGGGGACACTGTGGGTGCTGCAGGGGGGCGTGTTCTCTCCTCTGATGTCATCAGTGCTTTCAAATGCTTCCGTGATGACGAAAGCGTTTGAAAATTGTGGGAGGCAACATTCTGGCTCAAGAGACTAAACTTATCAGTCATTCAGCTTGGGGACCCCCTGGAACTCTCTCTCAAGGACCTCTTTGCGAACCACTGTCCCATATTATTACTTCTGCCGGGAATTGAGCTCCCGCCTCTGATCTTCAATGGAGAGCGACTGAAACTTTTATAATCCAGTTTTGCAGTTATACGAAGTTCATTTACCTTGCAGGGGGAAGGGACACCGAAACGGCCCTTCGTTTTTATATGCTGCGGTTGTGTGCGGTCGGTGGCCCTCCGGAGTGCATCCCAAGGCCCATTTTGTTCAAACACACAGGCTGAGAAAGGCCGCCGGCCATTTGATGGGCTATAGCCAGAGAGGAGCCGTGGACAAAGTATTAAATCGTTGCCCTCGACCAGAAACCTTGTATCTCCATGCACATTTCAACGTTTAATATCGTTTCGTAAATTGCCGTACGAGAGTGCTGTGAAAAAGTCGATCTACAAGCTGGTCTATAGGCTCACAACACGGCACATTGTGAGCTTATAGATCTGCTTTTTCACTGCTTTTGAAACATTTTTAAATTGTGTCTGTGGGATTTGTGAATATTGAACCAATGAAAAAAGACTTGTGACTAAATGCATTGGAAACTGGTTATTTTTTCCTCTTTTTCTGAAAAGTATGCGTTTTGGACATACAAGGTTTCCACCCGACAGCACACTAAAATGCAGCACCTCTCCTTGTTTCTCCCCCCCGGCAGTCCCAGAAGCAGAATATCGATCTGACCAGGCAGGCCAAGTTCGCCTCCACCCCCTCCTTCGCTCTGTTTGTGACTCTGAAGAATGTGGTGTGTAAGATCGGTGAGGACGCCGAGGTGCTCATGTCCCTGTACGACCCCGTGGAGTCCAAGTTCATCAGGTACGCGCACGCACACATGCACACACACATGCACACACGCATGCACACACACACACACACACACACACACACACACACACACACACACACACACACACACACACACACACACACACACACACACACACACACACACACACACACACACACACACACACACACACACACACACACACACACACGCGCATGCATGCACACACACACACACACGGAAATAGCCGTTCTACAGTCAGTAAGTCAGTCAGTGAAGACAAATTTCCCCACGGGGACCAATAAATCTAATCTAATCTAATCTACAAGCTTTGCGGAGAGATAAGGTATTTTTTTAATATAACAGATGTACATGCTCACAACCCATTGCACTATGATACGATATGAGCTTGTAGATCTGCTATTTTCAGTGTGCGACACTGTCAAAGTATAAATTGGGCATAACTCCGAACCTAACGCCTAAACCTTAAGTCTAAATAACAGAACCTAATTCTAATAGCCGATCTACAAGTCGCATCGCGACGCATTGTGAGCTTGTAGATCTGATATGTTCTAAAGATTTGTATTCTGCATAATGAGTACTTTCTACTTTTGGTACTTAAAGTACATTTTGATACCAATAATCTTGTACTTTTACTCAAGTAAACTTTAAATTCCGGACTTTTACTTGTAACAGAGTTTTTCTACATTGCTGTATTGATACTTTTACCCAAGTAAAGAATGTGAGTACTTTTTCCATCACTGCTTGTGGGGATATTGGCCCTCACAAGTATAGTAATGTAAGAATACACACACACACACACACACACACACACACACACACACACACACACACACACACACACACACACACACACACACACACACACACACACACACACACACACACACACACACACACACACACACACACACACACTGTAATTCCCAGTAGTCCATGCGAGAATGTGCCTGTACTGAATAAAACACAGCCAAGTATACTCGGTAGGATTTGCGTTTATTGTTTCCGGATTTGTGACAAGGAATTACATAATAATAGAGCAGGTCTAGCCGTGCCTGTCGTCGTTGTGTTCCAAACAACAAGCCGTGAGGCTAGATTATACGACTCAGCCTCGCTCTGCTTTGAGCGGAGTCAGGGTCTCGTCTATGGTGGGATAATCTGGTTATTGAGGCTCTCAATGAGCCGCTTGCCGCACGCACAATCCAAAGGTCGAGTCATGTTTCTTTTTCTTATATCCTTCAGTGGTGGAAAAAGTACTCGGATGTTTTACTGAAGTAAAAGTAACAAGTAAAAGGCCCTGTATTCAAAATTAGAAAAAAGCACATAAAATAGCACACATAACTCAGACCATATCTCTTTCCTTCTTTTCCTCTCTTCTTTACTTTTCATTTTTTAAACTTTTGTGAGTTATAACGAGATCATTGTTTCAACAACATATACATGTACATTTTTTGTTATTGTTGTTACAGATTTGTAGGTTTTATGAAAAATAAATACAAAACTGTTCAAGAGAATATACAGTACCAACTCACATCCTTCAGCATTTGTCAAACTTTTTTGAAAATTGCCTGATCTAGTTCAATCCGATCCGATGTTGCGAGGTTTGTAGATTGTCTATTTTCGAATAGCCGAAAATGTACCTACTCGAGTAAAGTAAAAGTAGGCTACTTCAACAATTTAGATTAAAACAGTACTTGTAATGTAAATGTTGTTACTTTCCACCAACATTTTCCCCTTCTTCTTCCCAGTGAAAACTACCTTGTGAAATGGTCCAGCTCCGGCCTGGTCAAAGACATAGACCAGCTTCATAACCTGCGGGCCGTCTTTACGGTAAGTGTGCACTTCGCCCAGGCGCTCGTGCATCTGTGTACGTACGCGGTCTTCATGTCCCTGTGGAGTCCAAGTTCATCAGGTACACGCAAACACACACACACACGCGTGTGTACGTGTGTACATACATACGAGCGCATGCAGACGTCTTTGCCTGTACGCGCTCGCCCTGTTAGTCCTCTAGCTGTTGATTCAGTCATGCTACGAGGGACTTGTGACGCGAGCCTTGTTTGCAGAGCCCGCCGTATTTGTTAAGCATGCGTGAGACAGGGCTCGGCACGCCGTGTGTTTGTTTACTGAGCACACTCACCTCTCTCTAATGGGGACGCCCAAGGGCACGGGGGGTCCTCCTACGCCCCACGGAGGACCCCCTATAGCCCCCACGCCCACGGAGGACCCCCTGGCCCCAACACGGCTACAGGAAATATATCCGTGTGTACACATTCAATCACAACAAGGGACAAAAAATGGTGCAGCACCAAAAGTTTATCCTGTTAATGAAAAGGTTTCAGCAATTGATTTATTTATTTGCTTAATAAACGCTCTGGCGAGGCGTTAAATCCACACAAAGTTTGGCCGGGGGTGTTTTGTCAACATCGGATCGAAACATGATACAGAATCTGATTGGTAATGCTTCTGGAAAGGGAAATGTTTACTTTTCAGACATTGCTTTTTTTTTTGGTGGGTTGCCTCGAGGTAATCAAAAGAAAGAAAAGGAAGAGTCCGCACAAACAAACAGCTTAACGCAGTCTGTTAAGTCAATACTTTTGACTGTTCAAAAGCAGCAAACAAACACCGTTTCGAGCCGCGACTGATCGTCCTCAGGTGAGCCTCAGGTGAGTCACCTGAGGAAAGACCAGTTTGTGCATTTATAGTTTGGAGCATTAACCCACTAAGACCGGGAACGCATCTGTCATTTTAGATTTTAACCACTCTAACCATTATTTTATACTTTGGCTATTCAAAAATAGCAGAGCACTTGGTGCCGTGCTATGAGCTTGTAGATCTGCTATTTATTTGAAAAATAGTGAAACGGTTTTCAAATCTTCAAATATATATGTTTTTTAAAGCGGACATTTAACTCACATTTAACTCAAATCTTTTTTGCTTCTGGGGATTCTACAAGTGTCTTCTAAATCCTAACTTTTTCATTTTTTAAAAACTTATGTTGCTATAACATCAGTGGTTCTCAAGCTTTTTCATGTCAAGGACCACCCAAAATGATGTATTTGGTTCCAGAAAATATTTTGTTCCAGGGACCCCATGCAGAAGCAAAGATTTGAGTTAAAAATATATATATAAAAAGATTTGCAAAAATGTCCAAGATTAAAAAAAAAAAAGCGCCAATCTACAAGCTCATAGCGCAGCACTCAGTGCCGTGCTATGAGCTTGTATATCTGCTATTTTTGAATAGCCAAAGAAATCTAAAAATTAATTTATTATAAGAATTATTTCCCAGACTAAATAGATTAAGCTATTTGTGCAGACGTTTCCTTTTCTTTTGATACATACAGTATACTTTTGCATAACTCTTGTCTTTTTGATTTCCCAACCAGGACCTGGGCAGTGAAGACCTGAAGAGAGAGAAGATCAGCTTTGTGTGTCAGATTGTGCGAGTGGGGCGCATGGAGCTGAGAGACAACAACGCCAAGAAGCTCACCTCGGGCCTGAGGAGACCTTTTGGAGTGGCAGGTAAAGCTGGAATTTATGCAGTACGTTGACAGTAGTTAGGTGTTGTGATTCCTGAGAGCAGTCTATTCTGTGCTGTGCGTAAAACATAATTTTGCCACGCCACTGCCAGAGAGTTTTGAGTGTTTTCACTCACCTTCAAAAGGTGAAAAAATCATAGAATATTTATTCATATAAAAAAAAGCCACAGAAACCCCGGAAAAGCTTTTGGCAAGGATATTTAGCACGAAAAGCAGCGAAAGCAGGTGGGGACCTAGTATACTATAGATCAACTCTGATCAACTAAGTATAGGGTTTAGCTGGTTTCAATCAGCAGGGCCCAATTCAAGGAGCCCCTCAACAACAACCAGGCTCTCTTGCAAAGCAGCGTTGTGCAGTGGCATTGACATTGGCATGCCTGCGGATGAAGTATCGTAAATCAACTTGTCATTTTCCGTTCTCTTCAAGTGGCGCTGAGCAAAGAGACTGAGCGAGAGGAGCATAATTTTCTCTGTTGGAGAACCGCGGGCAAAATGCCAATCTAATTAGTTTAAGATGGAGTTGGAAACGCGCCCACGGGGGACAAATCAAGATCTAATTCCTATTTCGACTTCAGCGTACGTAGATATTCCTGAGTTTTGGCCAAACTTATTTATTCGACTGGGCAAAGGGCCCTGGGTGTATACATTAATTATTCAATGCATGGGAGAAATTCTGAGGGCTTAGACATATGGAAAATTCAAGCTGTGCCAGGTTCCGAAGTTATAATCACTCTGTTTGAAAAGGATCCTCTAATTGGAATGTAACTACAAAGTTACAGATCACGTGGTCTCAACAAGGTTGGGAATTGTTTATTCATAAAAAATGCAAGCTGCGTTCATCCAAATGTCCAGAGTTGAAAATATTTAACCCATTAATACCTGGAACGCATCTGTGTCACTTTAGATGTCTTTGGCTATTCAAAAATAGCAGATATACAAGCTCGTAGCGCGGCACCGAGTGCCGCGCTACGAGCTTGTAGATCTGCTATTTTTGAAAAATCGTGAAATTTTTTTTTTTTATATTTTTCCCCGATTTTTTTTTTAGGATTTAGATTTTTTTACGCGGCCTCAGGTCTTAAAGGGTTAGTTTTCCACTAGATGGCGCTGTTTGCGCGCCTATGGATCACTGTTGGGCTCTCTGTGAAGGAGAGAAGCAGCGGGTCACGTGAACGCCAAAAAACACTCTGTTCTCTCCCTTGTAATTCGATCTGGAATAATGGCTTTTCCGGGGGTTGTATATCTGCTATCTTTGAATAGCCAAAGAAATCTAAAATGACAGAGATGGATTGAATGGTTTAAGTGGTTGACCTAACACCCCCCACTAACTCTCCTTTTGTCTTCCCCACAGTCATGGACGTCACAGACATCATAACTGGCAAAATGGACGACGAGGACAAGCAGCATTTCATCCCGTTCCAGCCGTAAGTGGAGGACGAACGAAGCACAGTCATTAAGAAACTATATTATTGCTCACATTCAGACATTCAGACACCAGAACAAGCCTCTGAACAGTAGCTTTGGAATAATGGTGCCTAATCGAAGGGCAATGCAGTGCTGACACATTCTGTGCCCATCATGTCCTTGACACCTGTTTGGCCTGTTGTCTGGGAGTTTGCATAATGTGACTATAAGGCCTACGGCTATCCATTATTTTCTTATTTTATCGATTACGGTATTTATTTTTCAAGAATCAAGAAGCAGGTTTTAAAAAATATATATATATATTTTACATTGTTATACTTCGACGGATCGATTAACCACAAGCCTTTTTTTTTTACTTTGTGCAAAAAAATACTGAAAATAGCAGATCTACAAGCTCACTATGTGAGCTATTTTCAGTATATTTTTTTATTTTGTTTAAATTACTTTTTTCAAACGTTTTGCCTATAATAACATTCCCAGAATAGGGATTGATTATTCAATTATCAATTATATATATTTTTATTTATATATAATCTATTAAATCAGTTCTGTTGTAGAGATGGCTGCAATGGCTGTGCATGCCCCCCCCCCCCCCTTTTCTTTTTTTCCTCTCCTGGAAGACTCTCGTATAATCCTTGACACCTGATTAGCAGGCTTTTAAAGACAGTGGAAGCTCCACTATTCCCCGCAGACTCAATTAAGGCAATCTCATTAACTGCCGCCATTCTGGTGGGACGGCACGCAACGCCGGGGCCAGACCTCTTCCTTAACGTGATTTCCTGTATAATTGGAAATGCTTCAGATACAAGCAGTTTAACCCTTTAAGACCGGGAACGCATCTGTGTCGTTTTTATTTTATTTCTTTGGGCTATTCAAAAAGCAGATCTACTAGCTCATAGCGCGGCACTCGGTGCCGCGCTACGAGCTTGTATATATGCTATTTTGGAAAAATCGTGAATATTTTTGAAAATATTTGAATATATATATTTTTAAAGGGAACATTTTTGACTCAAAGCTTCGCTTCTGGGGGTCCGTATTAAAAAATATTTTGAGATGGGGGTCCACGGCTAAATGCATATAAGTTTGGGGGTCCTTGACATGAAAAACTTTGAGCACCACTGATATAGAAACATACGTTTTTCAAAAAACTGTTACGATTTAGAAGACATTTGTAGAACCCCCAGAAGCAAAGATTTGAATTTAAAATGTTTGCTTTAAACAATACATTCAAAGATTTGCACAAAATAGCAGATATACAAGCTCATAGCGCGGCACCGAGTGCCGCGCTATGAGCTTGTATATCTGCTATTTTTGTATAGCCCAAAGAAATCTATAAAATGACACACACAGATGCGTTCCCGTTCGGTCTTAAAGGGTTAACTGGCAGATCACCTCAGTTAACAGTTTTATCTGTGGGCATAAATCGTCTAAATTAGAGCCCTCCGCTGCGAATAAAAGAATGGAGGATGCCTCAAGGATGTACGCGTGTATGTGTACTGTATGGGTGAATATTTACCTGCAGGGGGATTTTTTTGCTGTCATAGTTTGCTTGTTGTAGTTAAAGTTTAAAGCTCTATATTCAGATAGTAATCATTACTATGGAGTGTTTGTTCAGTGGCAGGGAGACCCTTGTCACTGAACAAACACTTCACCACTTAAACCCCCACACGTTGTCGAGCAAGTTGCAGATGTTTTTTAGAAGTTGTCACAGCCCTCCCTTCCGTCTCCCACTCTTCTGTCATCTGTCACTCTACCTTTGGGGAGATGGCCACAGCGCGGATGCCCAACGCATGCACGCATGCACGCACGCACGCACACACACACACACACACACACACGCACGCACGTGCACCTCTCTCTCTCTGCTGCTGTCCCAGCTGTGACACATCTGGCCCTTCCCAAAATCACATCTGCTCCCTTCTCTTACGCTCTGTGTCAACCGTCTGTCTTCAGTCCATCTGGCTCTCTCTCTGCACTTGAACCTCTTCAATTTCCAAAAACATCGGTTTTCTTTACTTTGTTGTTTAGCAGAACGGGAATGCATGACTGTGTTGGGATATATAGCGGTTGTTCTCAAAACATTTTTATGTCAAGGACCCCCAAATTAATATGTATTTTGCCGCACAGACCCCCATCTGCAAATATTTTTTTTGCCAGGGAAGGGACACCCATACAATATATGAGCCAATATAATCAGAGTCACTGGACTCATTTGAAGATGGGGAGTCGTGGGGAGTCGTGGGGAGTTGGGGGGAGATACGAATTCAGAATGTCCACAAAAGACACTGGTGTCTAAAAACCGCAACAGGAAAGAGGTGGTGAAATCAGATGGGGCAGTGTGGGTACGGCATCAAGGCCACTGTGGCCCTCAGGGGCATATCATTTCTTGCGGGGCCAGCGGTGGGCCACGGCCTCCATGAAATGTCTGCCCTGATCCTAGTCTCACTCGGTCTCTACTTGGGCATCATCAGTGCTATAGAAGAGAGAGAGAGTCCAAACATTGGAACTTCCTCATCGAGATAGACAGAGCATTTCCGTATTCCATTCTTACTATGCTAGTGTCGTAACTCTTTCTTCAACGGGTCTGGGCATCATCTGCTAAATGATGGTCTCTCTGTCTCTCTCTCTTTCATCCACCCATCCTTGGCTTCACTGTTAACCGGCTAACATTTTGGCTTCTTCGTCTCCGTCATGGTGTTAGCGTTCGGTTTGTCTCTCCCTTCCTCCTCCTCCTCCTCCTCCTCTCTTGCCTCTCTCATCCCACCATCCCTTCCTTCACAATCACGTTACCCTCTGTGGCTTCTTCCTTTTGCCCCATTCCTTCTCTTTTACACTTCCTTTCCCCTTGTCTTCCTCCCTTCCCTCTCTCTCCCCTGTGGTGTTTTTTTTTTTGTTTTGTTTGCCTGTCGTGTGCCACACTGCAGGCTAGCGTTGGATGACGCCATGATTCGCCACAAGCAGCTCAACATCTCCCGTTTTTCACCCAGGGTGGCGGGGGAGAACGACTTCCTGCAGACGGTCATCAACAAAGTGATCGCCGCCAAGGAGGTCAACCACAAGGGCCAAGGTAACCGTATGCACCACGCCACGGTTTGGGAAACGAGGCCGTTGTCTGATTCCGGAGGGGTGGTTGTAGATCTATGCTTATGGTCAAAGTCAAGGCAGAAACCTTGTATCTCCATATTTAAACTTTATGTTTTCTCACACTTTCATTAATGCCCTACTTTGTCATACAAGAGTGTCACGGAAAAGTGGTGAAAATAGCTGATCTACAAGCTCGCAACGCAGCACAGCTTGTACTGTAGATCTGTGATTTCTTGCTATTTGTTTTAACCCATTAAGACCTGAGGCCGATTCTACGAATGCCTTCTAAATCAGAAATCTCTCAAAAATAGCAGATGTACAAGCTCGCAGCGTGGCACAAAGTGACGCGTTGTGAGCTTGTATATCTGCTATTTTTTTAATAGCCAGCCAACGCAAAACTCTATAATGACACAGATGCTGTCCTGGTTTTAATGGGTTAAACATTCTTAAAGTGAAAGTGGTTAAGTGTGCCTCTGGGTTTTATACATTTTCAACAAATGAAAAGTATTTTAACAAGAGCTTGTGACTTGAATGAGAACGACATTGGATCCATTGAAACACAGGTTTAAAGTAGCTTTTTTCCCCTCCATTTCCTGAAAAGTAACGGATTTGAAGAACGCGGGTTCTCCGCCCGACAGCAACGTTTTACAAGAGGCACGTTTCTCTCGGTATCATTTTTGGCTTTTTATTTTGAAGTCCGTCACACGTATTGAGGTCAACACGACCCGAGCAAGAGAAGAAAAAAAGGTATACCAGGAAATGTCCTTGCTTTAGGCCCGTACGACTATTTATGTAATTGTTTTGTGCAAATTGGAGTCAAGGGGGCCGGGTCTGTTATTGAAAGACAAAGCAAAGCAGTTAAAATTTAGAAAGCCCTGGTATATTTATTTCTTTATTTTATTGTACTGTATACTGTCCCTACGATGTCCCCCAATCCTCTCTCCGCTCTCTCTCTCAGACGATGTGTCTCACATTACAACGTCTTCTTCGCGTCAAGAACCCTCATTATAAATCACCGCTCGTAGTACTATAAATACAGTCTGCCGTATCACCATGGCTACAGGATCCAAGTAATTCAGCTGTTAATTAAGCCCACGATTCATCTGCAAATCCTTGATTTTTTTTTTCTGTCTTTTTTTTTTCATCATTGATTTCGCGTCCTTGGTTAGAATAACCCTGGCAGTCTCATTGAGGGTGTGTGCACGTGTGCTTGTACATGCGTGTGTGTGTGTGTGTGTGTGTACTTATATTACTGTACTTCTGAGGGCCAGATGTCTCCACAAGTGTAGTAGAATTTGAGAAATAAACATTGTGAGAAATCATTATTTTATGGTTAATTTGTTTTAGGCTTACAATTATTAAAAAGATTCTGCTTGGGGTTAGGATTAGACTTGGGGTTAAGAGATGTGCTTGATTAGTTGCCCCACTGGTGTCGCCGTGGCACCAAAGATCACGACAGCTTGTAGATCAACTATTTTCGGCTTCGTGCTTAAGGTTAACCCATTAAGACTGGGATTTTCGATTTCTTTGGCTATTCAAAAATAGCAGATATACAAGCTCATAGCGCGGCACCGAGTGCCGCGCTACGAGCTTGTATATCTGCTATTTTTCATCAATCGTGAAAA
This sequence comes from Gymnoscopelus microlampas, assembly GCF_963454915.1. Taxonomy (NCBI): domain Eukaryota; kingdom Metazoa; phylum Chordata; class Actinopteri; order Myctophiformes; family Myctophidae; genus Gymnoscopelus; species Gymnoscopelus microlampas. The sequence goes on from NC_139951.1 coordinate 39,563,101, forward strand.
TGTGTCCAAATCTTTGAATATATATATATTTTTAAAGCAAACATTTGTATGTAACTCAAATCTTTGCTTCTGGGGGTGGTCCCTGGAACAATATATTTTGAGATGGGGGTCCGCGGACAAATACATATCATTTTGGGTGGTCCTTGACATGAAAAAGTTTGTCAACCACTGACATAGAAACATAAGTATTTTTAGAAAACTGTTTTAGAAGGATTTAGAAGACATTTTGTAGAATGGGTCTCAGGTCTTAATGGCTTAAACATTTATAAAATTGATGTCGTAAAAAAAAGCCCAATGTCCTCACACTTATAGTAATACAAACATGTGTGTGTGTGTGTGTGTGTGTGTGTGTGGTGGGGAGTCGTAGAAGCATGTGGAGTTGTTGGACAGCCTCTATGGTCTTGTCATGTCCTATGAAGATGTACTTGGATAAATGTCAGGCCTGCTGCTGGTGAAGAGGGTGGAGGGGTGGAGGGGGGTGTGTGGGGGGGAGGGGGGAGCACGACGGTGCGTCCAGTCCAGCTGTCGGTTCACGCTCGCATATCAAGAGGCTCCCAGCCTCTTGAGAGCTGGAGAGGGGAGATGTGTCACTCAGGACCACTGTTATTATTATTATTGGAGCTCTGTGGTAGGAGGCTAGAATAAAGACACAAGGACTCAGAGAACAGCCAGCAGTCAGCAGGAGAGCGTCAGGAGGGCAATTTGGGATGAGAGACTTTTAATTGGATAACAGTGTCATTTGGAGGCAAACCTCTCGCTCTGTCTCTGTGTGTGTGTGTGTGTGTGTGTGTGTGTGTGTGTGTGTGTGTACTGTTTAGGTGGGCGAGTGCTATGATGTGTCTCAGCGTGAGTGTGTTCCTGTACACCTCCTTTTCTTGGCGATAGGCTTCTAATTCCTGAATCGGAGCTCGGTGCCGCACAAAACAGCCGTCCTACAAGCCCACAACGTGTGGAATCGCAGCGTGTCGTGGGGCTTGTAGATCGGCTATTTTCGGTTGCGCGACACCCGCTCGCAACTAAAGTATAAATCAGTCTTCGAGTGATGCCAAGCCCCGTACCGCGGCACAGGCACACTGCCCGAGCCCTCATTAAACGCAGGGCCAAACCGACCAAAAGAGGACCCGACAAGCCGACACTTTTGTGTTCAATTGTGAGCGGATACGAGCCAAAAGGAAATCCCCCTGAGGGACCCTTTTGTTTCACAATTAGACTGAGAGCCCACACCAAGACCCCCCCCTCGCCCCCCTCTCTCTCTCTCCTTCATCACAGTCACAGGTCACTCTCCCAACTCTCTGCCCAATTATTTGAAGCTGGAAATTTACCGGTTCTTCTGCTGCGCTCTGTACCGAATCATTTGAATGTCTCTCACCTGAAATTTCACCAGTTTTTCCGGCACAGAGTAGCAAAACTTCATAGGCAGGTGGGAAAGGAATAAGCTTTTATTCATTTTAAAGTGTCGTAGAGCAAAGCGATGTCTTGTAAATGATTCATCTTTGTTCAGGTAATGTTACCAGCTCAAGGTTTCTCTCCAATTGACTTTTAATTGCACTTTTGTATCTAACGCTTTTGTCTCGTTTTCTCTGTTATGCCTCATTCCTAATCACATCCTGGAGGGTAGCTTAGATTCAAAGGATTTTTTTCTTTCTCCTAGTCCTCTCCCTCTTTGTAGTCTCGCGTAGCCAGACGATCGTGGACCCCTGTGTCTTTCTGTGGACAGACACGGCCCCTAACTAAGTGCACATCGTTCGATACCGCCATCCCCAACTGACTGCGCTACCGTGGGTGGGGATCCCTCTCGTCACCAAGTCTCTGGGTCACTCTGAATCTGAAGGAGCTTTATTGGCATGAGAAAACATACATTTAAAAATGGGGAAAGTATATACAGTTGGAGGGGGGCGTCGTTATATACATGTTATACGTATGTACAGGGTATAAAGCTTTTTGAGACAAATAGCAGCAATCTTTTGCTGTCATTTTGGGACAAATTGCATCATTTCTTCTCAACTATTTAAATAGTATACAAAAAAGCCTCAGATTTGAAATGTGTTGAAGGTAGCAGGTCTGTTTATATGTGCAGTAGGTCTAGAGGTCTATACTCGGGAGACACAATGGTTAGTAGTCCTTAGGGTGGTTGTATTCCATTGGCTAACCTTCTTTTATCGCAACACTTCACAAATGTTGCTGCTGTGTTCGCACATTGTTGTATTTCTCCCAGTAGGTATGGGAGTTTTTTGTCGTTGGTCATGTTTTCAAACTCACTTTAGGTTTATGTAATCTGTGGGAAGTATGTGTCTCTGGTGTCTTGGTATAGTATAGTATAGTATAGTGGCCCTCTGACCCCAACTGACTGCATTTCCCTGTGTGTGTGTGGGGGGTTCCCTCTTGTCACCAGGTCTGTGGGTCACTCTGAAGCTGCTCCCCGGAGACATCCACCAAATCAGGAAGGACTTCCCTCACCTGGTGGACCGCTCCACCGCCGTGGCACGCAAGATGGGCTTCCCTGAGATCATCATGCCAGGTTAGTAGGGCCATGTTACGATTGATTATGACATTTTCACTTGACGATTAATTGTCACACAAATAATTGTGATTAGCGATGTAAGCCGTGCTATTTTTGAAAATGTTAGATATTTTTTTTCAACATGAAAATGATTATTATTATTATTAAAATAATTGCGACTAGGCGAATATGTAATAATTGTGACAGGCCAACAGGTTAGAGGCGGTTTTCATTTCCCTGAAGCTGTACCTCGACTGCTTGTCCTGACCCACGGATTGACTGGATGGGCTCTTTGTTCTGGTGGTGTCAGAGACTTAGTAGAAATAGTCATGAATGAAAATGTATAGTATATTTGACTGTCTCCAAGCCCAAGGCACAAAACGTCCTACTTACTGTCATTTAAACACCAACAAATAGTGAAACTAGCTTATCTACGAGGTCACAATGCGGTGCGATGTGACACGTTGTGAGCTTGTTTTTGCTATTAGGAACATTTTTGCCTATAATTACATGCCCAAAATACAGAACGCCAGGTTGAAATTGGTCGATAAGTCAAAGGCCTGGCGTATTACCCCCGAGCGGGAGGAAAAATGATTTTCCAGGCATCGGGGCAATGACACAATAATAGAAATAATAGCATTCATTGCAACAATTATGGTTAGTCATGTTTGACTTGCTGGGTTCATTTTGCTGTGAGGTCGGTGTCACAGTGACCGTTCAGTGCTCAGTGGCACCGCAGGCCCCGTTAGTCCTCTTCACTCCCATCAGGGCAAATTAAAAAAAAACATATTTCCCTTCTTTTCAAGGTGACGTGCGAAATGACATCTACGTGACCCTGGTCCAGGGGGAGTTTGACAAAGGCAGCAAGACCACGCCTAAAAACGTGGAGGTGACCATGTCCGTCTACGACGAGGACGGCAAGAAACTGGAGGTACTGTAGGAGTTCTATTATCATTAATAATGTATTTTTGGGGCATATTTTATTTGATAGATTATTTTGCATACTGGTTCCTGATTGGTGCCCCACAACCTCGGGGGCAGCGAAATCCAATCACAACCGAGCGGGACCAGATCTGAGGGCAATTTTTTTTCTCGCACTGGCAGAGTCGTCCAGGCTAGTAGTATATTATCCGCTCGGCCGTCAGGTCGCTCCAGTAGGAGTTTTTATAATGGAATTTCACAGTCATTATTTTGCATTTCACCTGGGCTGAAATATGGATGGATATTGGATATTTGTCCGTATTTTTTCAATTTCGACTCGTCACGTTCACCCGTATTCTTTATTTATAACCGAAACTCGTGGGGGAGCTTGCACTGGGGAGAAGAATTTCACCCACTCTTTTTTACACCTGGTCTAAAAACGTGTTGTGTTGTGTGTGGCGTGACAATAAATTGAAGTCGAGTCGAGTTGAATCATCCGTCAGTCGGACAACAAGGGCTGTGATGTGTCTCAGAGACAGCACTGTGATTTACGGGGCTTTTCTGTAATCTCACACAGCTCAGTGCACCACTTAACTCAACCTGCTGCCTGCCTGACTGCTCCTCACACAGCAGCTACACAGGTCCACAATGTCTACCTGCACCTTAACCCATTAAGACCAGGAACGCATCTGTGTCATTTTAAGATTTCTCTGGCTATTCAAAAATAGCAGATATACAAGCTCATAGCGCGGGACCGAGTGCCGCGCTATGAGCTTGTATATCTGCTATTTTTGAAAAATCGTGAAAATGTGTGCAAATAATTGCATTTTTTTTTGTTAAAGCGAACGTTTGTAACTCAAAGTTTTGCTTCCGGGGGTCCCTGGAACAAAATATTTTGAGCTGGGGGTCCGCGGCCAAGCACATATCATTTTGGGGGTCCTTGACATGAAAAAGTTAAATAAAAACTGTTATAACTTAGAAGATTTAGAAAACATTTGTAGAGTCCCCAGAAAATATTTGAGTTACTGTTCGCTTAAATATACATTCAAAGATTTGGAAAAAAACTTAGATTTTTCTAAAATAGCAGATATACAAGCTCATAGCTTGTATATCTGCTATTTTTGAATAGCCAAAGGAATCTAAAAAGGACACAGATGCGTTCCCGGTCTTAATGGGTTAAAATGATGCTCACCACCTACAAGGCACTCCACAACCTGGCCCCCCTCCCCTCTACCTCTCTGACCCCCTCAAGCCACATGTTCTGTCCCGTTCGCTCAGGTCCAGTGATGCCGGCCGGCCTCCATAGTAAGATGGTATAAATCTTAACAGAATGGGCCACAACCTTTATCATTGTCACAGTAGCCGGGGTGAACGCAGCACATGGGAGCAGAATGACATTAATGTGCAAATAAAACATTTTGGTTTGATTCAGAGAATCTGCCCACGGTGACCCTTTTTACTCTGATGTTTTATCATCGTTATCATCGATGTCCCCTTGACTTTCTTTACCCTTCATGGGCTTCTAGTTAATAGGAAATATGAGAGAGGGGTGGGAGAGTAGCGGTGGGACACAGGGCAGGACAGGAGGGTTTGAATGGGTGGGACTGGGGCACGGGGTTCAGGTTGTGTTGGTGTGACTGTGCACGCGAGAACCGACGCATGCGTTTGTGTACACATAGATTCTGTGCACACGTTTGTGTGTCGTACATGTGGATGTGCTTCTCATGGACTGAATCGTGTGCGTGCGCGTGTGCGTGTGCGTGTGCATGTGCATGTGTGCCTGTGTGTGTGTGTGTGTGTGTGTGTGTGTGTGTGTGTGTGTGTGTGTGTGTGTGTGTGTGTGTGTGTGTGTGTGTGTGTGTGTGTGTGCGTGCGTGCGTGCGTGCGTGCGTGCGTGCGTGCGCGTGCGTGCGCGAGCGAACCGCTGGGACTTGATTAAACGTGTCCAGCTCCCGACGGATGATGGAAGAGCGACTGAAGATGATGATACCCATCCCAGTGGAGGGATGATGGGAGGGTTTGGTGGAGGCCTCCCGGGGGGGGGGGGGGGGGGGGGTCAGATTGGGGGGATTGGATGAACACAGAAAGAACGCCACCGGGCCTCAGCGTGCCTGGCTTTATTATTTAGTCACAGATCGAGAAGAAGAACACGGATCAGTCGATGACGATTAGGCCTAGCGGAGGAGGATGTGTTGGTGTGCAGTGTCCTCCAGAGTGATAACGAGTCCCTTAGTGTTTGGGGGGGGGGGCTTACCGGGGTAGCACGTCCCATTTGACTACCACACTAATTATCCCATCAAGACCTGAGGCCGATTCTGCTAAATTTCGTCTTGTCTTCTAAATCCTAACAGTTTAAAAAAAAACGCATATGTTGCTGTATCAGCGGTTTATCAAACTTTTTCATGTCAAGGACCCCCAAAATGATATATACCGGTATTTGGCCGCCCCCCGCATCTGGCAAGGGACCCCCAGAAGCAAAGGTTAAAAATTTAAATTAAAACATTTTAAAAAGTATATATATATATTCAAAGATTTGCACAAATTTTCACTATTTTTCAAAAAAAGATAGCAGATCTGCAAGCTCATAGTGTGGCACGAAGCTTTTAGATCTGCTATGTTTGGAGTATCCAAGGTATAAAATGACACTGATGCTTTCCCGGTTTCAATGGGTTATTAGAGCTAAGAGGAGGAGAGCGGCGTTCGTTGCGTCTGAATTGACTTGGACTGCACTCTCCACCGGCTTTCTCATCACGGGTGTTGTGCTCATCCACTGGTGAGCGTCTATCTGTATCTAACAGAGTTGTATTTTAGCTGTATTTGTATTCAAGGCTGTCGTTTTTTTTTCCCCCGATTTTTTTTTCTTCTCGCTTGTAATGATTTACGGAGACGGTGACGGCTCGCCACAATGATTACGAAACATCGATCTGGCCCACGGGGATGGGTATGGGGGGGGTGGTGATTTTCACCGCCACAGTGTCCTTGGGAGCCAGTGTGAAGTGTGGAAGAAGTACTCCCCATTTGTTTACTTAACCCGTTAAATGGTAAATAAATGGTGCATTTATATTGCGCTTTTATCTAAAGCATAGATTGTGCATTGCATTCACCCATTCACACACACACACACACACACATTCATACACCGATGGCGGAGGAAACCATGCAAGGCACCAACCTGCTCATCGGAAGCAATTAAGGGGTTCAGCTCAAGGACACTTCGACACTAACTTTCGGCGAGCCCGGGATGGAACTGGGAACCTTTTGGTTCCCAAGCGGACACTCTGCCTCCTGAGCGACTGCCGCCCCTAATTAAAAATGGGAAAACGTCTGTGTCATTTTAGAATTTTACCACTTTAACCATTATTTTATGCTTTGGCTATTCAAAAATAGCAAAGAATTGTGCAAATCTTTGAATATATATATATTTTTGAAAGCGAGCATTTTAACTCAAATCTTTTCTTTTGGGGGTCCCTGAAACGAAATGTTTTGCGATGGGGTTCGGCGGCCAAACGCGTATAATTTTGGGGGTCCGCCTTGACATGAAAACGTTTGAGAACCACTGATATAGAAACATAAGTCTCCTACCGGAACCGCTGCCGGTCATCAAATTATTGGCTTAGGAATGCGACGAAAACTAAAAAAAATCCCATGAATTCAAGTCTCTATAGGGTGACTAATTGATAGAAAAAAAGTCATTTTGGGGGTGAACTATCCCTTTAAGTACAGTACTTACTACTTAGTTACTTTCCACCTCTCTTTGGAGTGAAGGAACCTCCTTTGAGCCTCACGTCTCTACAACGTTTTTCTTTTGGCTCTCGGCTGCCGAAATTATTCAGTCTCCCCGGAGATCAGCCGTAATTGGTTAAATGCTCTGTCTTCGCCGATTGTAATTGGCAGCGAGGACGTTCAGTGGGAGATGAGAGGCACTTCCTGTCATTTCCTGCCATTATGTCCAGTCCCTGAGTGATGCGTGATAAAAAAAAAAAGAAGTAACTTCCCCCTCGCCTTGTAGCAAAGGAAACACTTAGCTTTGGATGTCATTCCAAGAAAACAGTGATTTCATGAAAAACAGCAGCATTCACTGACGCTTAAAGGTAGTGTACAGTAAGTGTACACAAAGTAAACTCTCTATATTCTGGTAGTAATCATTGCTATAGAGTGTTTGTTCAGTAACAGGGGTCTCCCCATCTCTCCAGCTCTTTAATAAACAGAAAATACATTTCCAGATGGGTTGCTATTTTCAGCTTTATCAGGAAAAATGTCCTATTTATCAACGATTATATAATGTTCCACTTCCAATTTCACTTGTTCATCCTGTATTCTGTTCTATCTCCTGATAGGATCAAATTGATATCCCGACATGAAAATGCATTTTCTGTTTACTAAAGAGCTGTCGAGACTCTGTTACTGAGCAAAGCCTTTATAGCAGTGATTGCTATCAGAATATATGGAGATATTTAACACTCATGTTAACAAAGAAATAATAGTAATAATCACTTACTGCACCTTTAATACTATAGCATAGTCGTGAAATCTAATCTGTCAATTTCAGGTTTTCTCCCCCTCTCTCTCTCTATCTCCTTCTACCTCGTTCTGCTTCTCCATTTAGTGTCCTGTCAGCCTGTTTGCTTCTCTCCCCTGCACTGTCTTTTAACCCAGGAAGACCGGGAACGCATCTTGTGTCATTTGAACTAATTGAGTGCCATTGACGTGTTTCACGTGTTTTAAAATGTAAAAAAAACGTTCAGAACCCAATATATCATCATTTGAAGATTTGCTGCCCCATTCACTTCTTGTTTAACTTATTACTGAAAAAGGCTGTATCTCGGCTCCGGAGCACTTTTTTTTTACTATGTATTTTTCAATGTTATTATGTTATTTTCAAAAGGCAGACAATTAATGTCAACAAGGTCCAATGACCTCGTTGACATTTGTGAAACCACACAGTGCAACCCTCAGTGATTAGCACCCATCAGGGGATCCATTATACTGGAGATACATATTCTCTGACTACTTTAAAAAGGTATAAGAAAATAAAAAAATTGCTGGCACAGTTCGCAATTATTATTTTTATTTTTATTTCATTGGCACTGAATGAGTTAAGATTTCTTTGGCTATTAAAAAATAGCAGATATACAAGCTCATTTTTTAAAGCGAACATTTGTAACTAAAATCTTTGCTTCCAGCGGTCCCTGGAAGAACTTATTTTGAGATGGGGGCTCGGCGGATACATATAATTTTGGTGGTCCTTGACATGAAAGAAGTTTGAGAACCATTTATACAGTATATAGCAACATAAGATTTTTAACTTTTAGGTTTAAGACATTTGTAGAATCCCCAGAAGCAAATATTTGAGTTACAAATGTTGGCTTAAAAATATATATATTTTCAAGATAAAAATAAATAAATAGCAGATATACAAGCTCATAACGCGGCACTCGGTGCCGCGTTATGAGCTTGTATATCTGCTATTTTGGAATGGCCAAAGAAATCGAAAAATGACACACAGATGCGTTCCCGGTCTTAATGGGTTAAGTAGGGTGCTTGGTGCTGTTGTAAAGCCCAGAGCCTGGACACAACGTACCCATCACACTGACATGTTAACACACTGCTGCAAACCACTCTCTCTCTCTCTCTCTCTCTCTCTCTCTCTCTCTCTCTTTCTCTCGCTCACCTGCGGCCCGGGCCCTAAGCCCAGACGTGCTGCTGCACTGGCTCCCCCTCTCCCCCATACGTTCCAAGCTGTCATGAGTTGTGGGCCGCATGGCGCACTGGTTCTGGAAGTGTGGGGTCTGTCTTGTGGGGAGCCCTTGAGGGGGGGAATCCCCTCCCCATGAAAAATAAAGCTTCACAATCGGTTTAAACACTTTAGCCCCTATTTTATACTTCAGCTATTCAGCAATAGCTGATCTACAAAACGGTTCCAGATGGGGGGGTCCGTGACCAAACATTTCGAGGGTCTTTCCTTTGACATGAAAGTGTTTCGAGACGAAAGAAGGGCTAGAGTAGCTGTGCCAGCAAACGTAAAAGCAACAAGCACCTGCGCCCGCCCGCCCCCCGGAGCCCCCCCTGGAGCCCCCCCTTCCAGCTCTGCCCTGCACGGCTCGCTGGAAGACGGGGAAGAGGCCTGTTATTCCTCATAATTGCTGGTTGTCAGAAGGCATTAGTGTTTGGAGTGTGTCAGCCAGCCACCCCCCCCTACCCCCCCCCCTCCCCTAAAGCACACTGGCTGGCCAGGGAGGGAGCCAGAGCATTGAGGAGAATGATGGCTGAGGGCTGACTGATAATAGACCCCCAGCCAACACGCACGCACGCACGCACGCACGCACGCACGCACGCACGCACGCACGCACGCACGCACGCACGCACGCACGCACACACACACACACACACACACACACACACACACACACACACACACACACACACGCCCAACCATATAATGTCAATTCCACTTTGGGGTCTGCACTGCTTTCCGTGTGGAAAAAGTACTCAAATTCTTTACTTAAGTAAAAGTACCAATACTGCAATATAAAAATACTCTGTTACAAGTAAAAGTCCAGAATTCAAAATTTACTTGAATAAATGTACAAAGGTATTGGCATCAAAAATGTACTTAAAGTGCCAAAAGTAAATATTTGAAAATAGCAGATCTACAAGCAAATAGCAGAAGCAGTATTGGAAATTGGAAATACTCAACAAATACCTCAAAATTGTACTTAAGTACAGTACTTAAGTAAATGTACTTAGTTACTTTCCACCACTGCCCTTGGCCCATTGTGAGAAGAGAGGACCCCCACAAAAGAGACGCGACAGCAGCTCCTCTCCCTCTCCTCTCTCTCTCCCTGCTGCTATGCCGGAGGAGGTGAGCCCACCGGCCCCTCCCCCTCGTAAATATTTAATTTCTCATTTATTTCTAATTTCCACATGGCTGTCAGGGTAGATTGGCAGCCGCCAGACGGTGGGGGCGTGACGCATTAACCCATTAAGACCTGAAGCCGATTCTACATGTGTCCTAAATCTCTGCATTATTCTGAAAAACCTATGTTTCTGTATCAGTGGTGCTCAATCTTTTTCATGTCAAGGACCCCCAAAATGAGATGTATTTGGTCGCGGACCCCCACCAAAATATTTTGTTCCAGGGACCCCCCAGAGGCAACGATTTGAGTTAAAAATGGTCGCTTTAAATATATATATATTCAGAAGATTTGCACACATTTTCACGATTTTTCAAAAATAGCAGATCTACAAGCTCATAGCGCGGCACTCGGTGCCGCGCTATGAGCTTGTATATCTGCTATTTTTGAATAGCCAAAGTGTAAAATAATGCTTTTTAGCTCAAATCTAAAAATGACACAGTTCCAGGTCTTAATGGGTTAAGCACCGGCAGACTTTCGGCAGGCCGCGCGCCGCTGTAAGATCATAGCTTTTATCCTTTTTTTTTCTTTTTGTGCCCTCAGGAGCACATCTGATGGAATAACCCATTAAGACCGGGAACGCATCTGTGTCATTTTTAGGTTTTCTTTGGTCATTCAAAAAATAGCAGATATACAAGTTCATCATTTTTTTACTTATTTTGCTATGTATATCAGTGGTTCTCAAACGTTTTCATGTCAAGGAACGCCCAAAATGATATGTATTGGGTGGCGGCGGACCCTCGTTCCAGGACCCCTCCCCCTCCCCCAGAAGCAAATATTTGAGTTCAAAGTGTATATCATATTCAAAGATTTGCATACATTTTCATGTTTTATTATTAAAAAAAAATAGCAGATATACAAGCTCATAGCGCGGCACTCGGTGCCGCGCTATGAGCTTGTATATCTGCTATTTTTGAATAGCCAAAGAAATAAAAAAAAAGTCGGTCTTAATGGAATAAGCAGTAGTCAATTTTCCGCCATGCAGTGGAAAAGTGCTAATGTTTGGACAGGGCTGATAATATGCGCGACCTCTGCCTGACTCTGTCACTTTGAATATACTTAGTTACAGCCCAGCCAACGATAACCAGAATAACTCGCTCTTGCGAGATAACTCACTCCGCTCTCACATCTTCTCCTCCTCTTTCTCCCCCTCCTCCTTCTCTTCCTCCTAGAACGTGATCTTCCCGGGCGCCGGGGACGACGGAATCCTGGAGTACAAGTCTGTCATCTACTACCAAGTGAAGCAGCCGCGCTGGTTTGAGACCATCAAGGTTTGTTTGTTGTGCCCCCTTCACTGCCACCTAGTTCACACACAAATAAACACCACCATTAGTTTTACAACCACCGTTTCCTACTATAATAAAGGTTGAATTTATTTCATTCGTTCGTTAATTGATTACTGCTGAGCTAAGATGGAAAGCCCGTTTGAGCTTCACACAATAACTCTAGTTCAGTGGGGACCACCAGTGGTCTTTGAGGCTGAGGGAGTTCCAGGTGGTCCCCAGCTAAATGATGGAGAGTTGGTGACCAAATTGACCCTTATGTAGATCTTTAACTCTTGAGAGTGTAAAGTGTTTTAAAGTAAAGTGTAAATTTTACGCTCTCAAGAGTTAAATAATTGTTCACCATCTGCATTACTTAATTAAAGAATTGTTATTTGTATCAACGTTTGGTTGTTATCTCTCCTATGGTACCAAATAAATACAGCATGGAATGGTGGATGAAAATCTTATCCAACAACAAGTCTGAGAGTCTAAATCTCATCAAACAGTGGTCCTTGGCTCAAATGGCGAATAAATAATGGATCTTGATATGAAAAGGGTTGAAAACCACTGCTCTAGTTAACCAGTAGTGGTTTTACCCGATCTGGGAACCCATCGGCAAAACAAAAAAAGAGAGAGAAAAATCCTTCGAATTTGCCTCTGGGGGCACTGCCCAATTCCCTGTGTAGAGACCGGATGTTCGCCCCGTTTACTCTCCTTCAGCTCTCCTCTTCTGGTGGTGCTCCTTTCTTTTCATTCCTAATAACAACTCTACATGTTGTAATGGCAGTTTCCGACAGATTCAGCTGCGGAGCTCTGAATTTATGACAAAATTATGACTAAAACTAAATGACATTTTATTCAAATGACAACATTTGCTGTCAAAATTAACACAGTTTTCAAGCTGTGCCAGTTGGTTAGCTTGAAAATCAGTTATTGTCGGCAAGCAACGCCATTGCACTCCGGAGTGGGAATTAGCCTTCACGGTTTCATCGCTAACCCACTGCTGTTGACATTGGGAAGTTGACTGCTTATAATAAAAAAGACACGCACATGAATACTGAGAGGGGCCATAAATAATATGGCAAATATGAGGGCAGAGGGAAATATATTTATAAGCCTGCAAACCTACCGGGCCATGAAATTTAAATTTAAATACATATATGGCGGGGGGTGAATGATAAATATTCAGCAAGGACGAGAGATAAAAGCGGTGAATGTTTTAAGTGAAGGTGGACGGTTGGAATTCACTGCAGAGGTCAGCCGGAGAGCAGACGCCCTTTTGTGTTTGTTGTTGTCAACACAAGGTATTTGACCTGGAATTTGGAGTGTGTGTTCTGGCTTGTTTACTCTGTGTGTGTGTGTGTGTGTGTGTGTGTGTGTGTGTGTGTGTGTGTGTGTGTGTGTGTGTGTGTGTGTGTGTGTGTGTGTGTGTGTGTGTGTGTGTGTGTGTGTGTGTGTGTGTGTGTGTGTGTGTGTGTGTGTGTGTGTGCGCCTGCGTGTGCGCGCGCCTGCGTGTGTGCAGTGGTGTAAAGTAACTAAGTACATTTAACTAAGTACTGTACTTAAGTACAATTTTGAGGCATTTGTACTTTACTTGAGTATTTCCAATTCCCAATAATTTTACTTCTACTCAACAACATCTCCGATCCAAATATTGTACTTTTACTCCACAACATTTATTTGACAACTTTACTTATTAGTTACTTTTGATTATTATTTCAAAACATACATTACCCACTTCAGCCTTATATATATGGTTAAATCAGTGGTTTTCAACCTTTTCAGGCCCCCCAAATAATCATATTTGAACTGGGGACCCCCCGTCGGAATTGTAGGAGTTGAGGCATTGCATTGAGGCGTTGTGAGCTTGTAGATCTGCTATTTTCACAACGTTTTCCTCTTTCTTGATGATTCTTGAATGATTTGACAATTTGGCCAATGTTTGACCAGTTTTTATAGTATCTTTTGTTGATTACCGTCTTTTTTTCTCCCTTTTTTTTAGGTATTAAGAATGTCTTACAAGTCCTTAAATTGTCACTGCACTGTCATCTGGGGACCCCCCCGCCAAAAAAAAAAAAAATCATGCGGGGGACCCAACCCACACAGGTTAAGTGGTTTAATCCCCCTTTTAATATACCTTCTCTCTCTCTCTCTCTCTCTCTCCTCCCAGGTGGCCATACCCATCGAGGACGTGAATCGCAGCCACCTGCGTTTCACCTTCCGCCATCGCTCGTCGCAGGACTGTAAGTACAAACAACACATTCAAACCGTTCACCCACCCGCCTGCCTGACGACCAGCCATAAGCCAAGCCAAGCCAAGCCAAGCTGGCCGCTCCATCGGCCGCCAGCCAAAATAAAATGGAAGCCAGCCAGTCCAAACAGATGTGTCGCGCTGTGATAAATACTTTAGAAGCTCACCCCCCGTGTCACGCTAATCAGCGATATTAGGCCCTGGCGGCCCGCGCGTATATACAGTAAGCAACCATAAGTACTTAGATTGTTTTTAAGTAAAATTAGCAGTCTACAATTTAGCCTGACAGCGTGTCGCGGGTTCGAGTCCCGATCCCGACAGCCTGTGTCACTCCCCATCTCTCTCTCCCAATTTCCTGTCAGCTTACTGTCCTATCAATAATAAAGGCATAAAAAGCCCAAAGGTAAATATAAGAAAAAAGAAAAAAAGTAAAAGGATAGCAAGCATCAGAATATACTTTACTTGTAAACGTTTCATGGCTACTTTTACTCTTTGAGTACTTCTTCCACCAACCGGCCAGATGGGAGCCAGTGTTGTTATTTTCAGTCATCTTTTTCGATATCCTTGTTAATTCTGGGGGTGTTTGTAGACACAAGAGGAGCAGGGTATAGCCCGTGTCCGCTGCCTCGCCGCCGCGCTGTGGCGTGCCATCTGCCCGCCACATGGCAACCCCGTCCTGCCAGCCACGTTAATGCAGGAGGAGGAGGAGGAGGAGGAGGGGGGCACTGGGCTGGAAGGGTACGGGGGCCAGGCAGGCGTATGCAAACCAAATCCGTTAATCTCGGCCAGGAAGGCCTGCGTCGGGTGTTTTGAGGCTCAAACTGTCCTTGAGGTGGTTCCAGGTGGTCCCCACGTAAATGTGTTAACACATTGGGTGCCAGCATTTTTTAATAACATAATAAGTTGGGTGCCAGCAATCTCACCATTGACTGCACTTTGCTGTTTAAAGCTCTAGACTCCACGACGAGCAAATCCACGTAAAAAAAAGCATGCATTCAAGGAGCGCGATGACCCTGGCTACATCCTGGAACAATAACATTTCACTCGCGAGTTACAACGGGGAGGGATCGCGCATCGCGCATGACCGGTTTTCCCCAGCGGAAACAGATCCGGAGATACAGACGTTTTAAAGAAGGAAATAGACAGGAAGCGGATGGGAAGCCATGTTTTTGACTCGGTGATACAACTGGCCTATCCTTCTCAGAATCGCCTAGGGTGACTCCAGAGCTGCTCTAGCCCCTCCCGTGTGGAAAACTAACGGAAAAAACAGAAAGACTGAAAACACGGTTCAGACCGTTTTCGGCACCCGATGTGTTAATAAAGCATCATTAAATCAGCTCACGGGAACCACCGTAGCCCTATTTTATACTATCTTATATCGTCTGTTTAGAAATAGCCAACGTACTAGCTCACAACGTAAAATCTTGAAAAGCTTCAAATAGATTTTGAAGATTTTCAATGGGGGTCCTTGTCCAATATTGTTTTAGTAAGTTAGACTTTTTTTTAAAGGTTTTATGACATTCATTTTCACTCTTTTTATTTTTTATGTTTTTTGGGGGGGTTTTATGACCTCAATTACACCCACAAAACCTGAACTTTGAACATTCAGTGGGTTTTCTGTGTTCTGGGGTTTTCTGAATAATTAGGCTGAAAAGTAATCTGTGATTGGCCCTTGGACAGTGAAGTCACAGGCCATTAATCCCGCCCACTTTCCTCCTTGCCCCTCCCCTATCCTTTCCATTGGGGGGGGGGGGGGGAGCAGAGGTGATGATTGACAGGCAAAACAGCGACACCCGCAGGCAAAGATTTATTTTTTCATTGCAGTTGAAAAAGGCTTTAGAAATGTGAGAGAAAAACACCTGCAATGGCTCACTAGAGTGGATTTTTCAGTTACAACTTTTTATACACGTTTGAAGGACCATGACAAAGACTTTTAATGTGTAGTAAAACTGAATGTCATGAAACCTTTAACAAGCCGACACAGAATCTTTTCAGAGGGGGGTTCCGTGTCCAAATACAATTATGTGGTCCTCGACAAAAAGAAAATTAAAACTTGAAATGTTTTTCCGAGAACCACAGTGCCGTAAATATACAGCCATCACTGTTATGTTTGCGACTCAGCCAGAACAGGCAGCTCCTCTGGTGGATAATAATGGACAGGTCTCTCTGGTGGATAATGGACAGGTCTCTCTGGTGGATAATGGACAGGTCTCCGGTGGTTAATGGACAGGGTCTCACAGCCGTAGCAATAGGCCTTCTTCTAATCCAACTGGAGAGCCCTCCCGTCACGCTCCATCTCCCTCTCCGCTATATATACTGCTTTCTGCAGGGACTAATGCCGTTAGGCGGCCCGGGTCTTCAAACCCCGAGGAATTTGCTGTTATCTTGCCTCTAATAGCTAACCTTAGAAACTAGCTCACCTCAGGTGACTCTGGCTACAGTGCCGCTGATGAGCCTTCTAAACTCTTATTTTTTTGTTGCTGTCACTGACTACCGGCATTAGTGGAAAGAGGTGCGATTGTGTGTGGACATTCGGGCGTAATCTTATAAATTCCATCCCTTATGTGGTAAATGGTGCATTTATATAGCACCTTTTATCCAAAGCGTTTTACAATGTGCTTTACAATCACGCACACATTCACACGCACCGATGGCAGAGTTAAACCATGCGAGGCAGCAACCTGCTCCCATCAGGACCAGATAGGGGTTCAGCGTCTTGCTCAAGGACACTTTAGACACTAAAGTTTCCTCCACCATCGGTGTGTGAATGTGTGTGTGTGTGAATGGGTGAATGCATTGCACAATCATTGTAAAGTGCCTTGGATAAAGGCGCTACATAAATGCACCATTTACCACTTACTTACCTAGTGAGAGTGGTGTCATTTTAGTGGAACAAACATGGAAACAAATTGACAGCCCAGCTCAGAGTTGGACAATCAGCCTCTGTCAGTCAGTAGTCGACGTGGACATTATCGAATCGTGTGGATCTCGGGATCGACATGGGAACAGTGTGGCTCCGATGTAGCCTGGTTCCAAACCATAGACCCCCCGCCCACTCTCTGAGTGGACTGCTCCTCTTGGTCTGGTGTCATAATGTGAGCCTATGGATTTTCTCGGTAGAAAAAAAAACCTGTCAAATCAGAGTCGGAGGTGGGGGTTGGTCTAACGACAAGCCAATCAGCGAATATCTGCTAAAACAAGCTGTGCAATGACGTCAGATGTACAGTAGGCGGATCCGTGGATCTCTTGTGATTGGTTTAGGGAAATTCTAATCCCCTCCCCCCGTGTAATCGACTACACTGGAGCCAACGTCAGACTGAAGCTCCGTGCAGCTTCAGGCTGATAATCAGGCTAGCTCCGATGTGTACAGTATATTGGACTTCATGTGGCAGGCCTGTGACGTCTAGCCTGGTAAACCCTCCCTCCGGAAATCTCATTTCCATTCGATGTCAGGAAGGAGTCTGGCATGAACGCCCATTCTGCAATATTGGGGAGTTTCCAGCGAAATCAGGACCTAACCGCGCCTATCAGCGTCGTCGCTCATTGTTCTGTGATTGACAGCTTACGTTGGCCAATCAGGTGGCGAGTTCGAGTGAGCCCGAATGAAGCCGAGTGCAAGCCTGAGTGACGCCGAAAAAAGA
This sequence comes from Gymnoscopelus microlampas, assembly GCF_963454915.1. Lineage (NCBI taxonomy): Eukaryota > Metazoa > Chordata > Actinopteri > Myctophiformes > Myctophidae > Gymnoscopelus > Gymnoscopelus microlampas. The sequence continues at coordinate 39,580,593 of NC_139951.1, forward strand.
CGAACGGCAGCCATTGTTGTTCTGCGAGTGCCTTCACTTCTTACTTTTGTTTTTAAAACGGTCTCAAACTTCTTTTTTGAGGCACGGAATTTACTATTAAGATATCGTTTGGATAGAATTTAGTTGTTTAACTTCATATATGTGGTCAATTAATCATGACAGAGCCTATTTAAAAATATAAATTCAGAGAACCGGGAGGGGCGGGCTGTGACACGCATGTATCCGCATAAGGCAACCTATTTTGGGCTGGGCCGTCTCAAAAGTCCCGCTGCGTCATATTAGTGACGGAGGTCGTAAAAATCCACTGCAATTGGCTGAAGGGGAAAAACGATCATTGGCTGAAGGGGTTGTCAGTCAACGGTATTACTCCCGCCCAACTCCAGCCCGCAGCCAATATTGCAGAATGGGCGATCATGCCAGACTCCTTCCTGACATCGAATGGAAATGAGATTTCCGGAGGGAGGGTTTACCAGGCTATGTGACGTCACTATACGTATGAAATTTATAATATATCAAAAAGTATGACATTATGTAAAATTGTTTGGGGGGCGCTGACCGGTCGAGTGGTTTGTGAAATTAAAGCAACGCATGGCTCTCCAGGGTCATACAAGTCAAAAACGAAACAACAAAAAAGAAACCCTAACATCTTAAAGGGATAGTTCGCCCCCAAAATGACTTTTTTTGCTATCTATTAGTCACCCCATGGAGACTTGAATTCATGGATATTTTTTTTGTTTTTGTTGCATTCCTAAGCCAATAATTTGATGACCGGCAGCGGTTCCGGTAGGAGACACAAATACTTTCCTTTGTGTCTCCTACCGGAACCGCTGCCTACTGGTCCGGTGGTCATCAAATTATTGGCTTAGTAATGCGACAAAAACAAGAAAATAACCATGAATCCAAGTCTCCATGGGGTGACTGATCGATAGATTTTTGGGTGAACTATACCTTTAACTCTGGAACTCTGTTTTCATAAGACTATACATGTCTATGCTTCTTCTGGCTGATGGAATGTTCTGCTCAACATGGATGGCAGCAGCATGCCTACAGTGTCCTCTCTCTCTCCGCTGGTTTATCTCCATAGCCCAGCGCGGGCAATTATTCACCGGCAGGGCTGCGGGCAGCCAACCAATGAGGGCGATTTATGCAGATACAATTCATCTGAATCACGTCTGTGCTGCATGTAAATTTGAGGCTTGTTGATCTGCTGATCTGATGATGATGTATGTAGCACCATGCCCCGACACGTGGCTACAGGACACAGCCATAACTCTCTGGCCTGGTTATGAGAGCGCTCTTCTGCTGAGCGTCTCGTGTTTATATGTGCCTGTGGTTCTCAAACCGTTTTCATGCCAAGGAACACACCCCTCCCCAAATTAATTATGTCTTTGGCCGTGGACGGACATCCCCCATCTGACAGTATTTTGTTCTAGGGACCCCCATACAAAGGTGTGTGTTGTTACAAAAAAAAAATGAAAATTTGAAAATGGTAGTTCGGCATCGTGATGCGTTGTGAGCTTATAGATCGGCTATTTTCAAATAGCCAGTGTACAATATATATAGGTTTAAAGTGGTTAATCCTCAAGGGCCCCTTGTGAGCTACAACCTCACAACCCGTTGCGATTTGTGAACTCGTATCTGCTATTTTTGCAATTTAAACGTTTTTTTGAAAGAGAAAACATTTACTAAATCCCCCCACAACCCCAAACATGATTCTTTTAATTAAAATAAATATATATATATATTTTTTTAATAATCAATTAAATTGGTTAGATTGATAAACTATTGCTATTATTGCCCTAACTCCTCTCTGTCTGTTCTGTCCTCATGCAGCCAAAGACAAATCAGAGAAGATCTTTGCTCTGTCTTTCGTCAAGCTGATGAGATACGATGGAACCACGCTGAGAGACGGAGAACACGACCTCATCGTCTACAAGGTAACACATCTCACACAGTGGTGGTAAAATAAAATACAGGCCTGTCTAATTTGCAGCTACTGTAACACGCTAACCGCCTTTATTTTGTCAATGTCGGGTGGAGGCCTTGTATGTCCAAAACTGTTACCTTTCAGGAAATGGAAAAAATAACCTTTTTTTCCAATGGATCCAATATAGTTATTTAGTCAGGTGAAAAACAAACAAAAAAACATTCAAAGTTGAAATCTGGAGATACAAGGTTTCTGCCCGACAGCGCTGATATGGAGTGCAGCGTCGTTAGCCCACTTCACCCCCCCCCCCCCACGCACTGAAATCAAATTAGTTTCCAATTAAAAACGGCCTGTTTAATGACACCTTTGTGTTGGCCCTCCCGTTCCATGTTAATTAAATAGTTAACACAAGAGAGAATCAGCCGAAATATTTTTTATTCCGTCTTGTTTTCATTGTTTTTGGGGGTTTCAACCAGGGAGACGGTGTTTGTTATGTATACCAGTTAATTCTTCATCATTCATTTTGTGTTCATAAAGACGGGGAGAATGAGCTCTAATTTGACACAGAACTCAGTGGTGGGAAGTAAGTGAGTCCAATTATTTGACGGCTTACTGAAGTGGTTCTCTAACGTTTTCGTGCCAAGGACCCCCAAATTGATATGTATGTGCCTGCGGACCCCCACCAGAAAAAAAGCTGTGCCAGGGACCCCCAGAAGCAAAGATTTGAGTCACAAATGTTCGCTTACAAAATATACACCACCAAGGACCCCTGGGGGTCCCCGGACCCCACTTTGAGAACCAACGGCTTACTGCTCAAGTTTACCGGTAGTTACTTGTTACTTTGCAGGTTTAGATTATTAATGCAAAACATACTTTAGCCACGTACTGTAGTGTACAGTATACTTCAGCTATTCAAAAATGGCCAATCCACAAGCTCACAATGCGTCACGTTGCGATGCGTTGTGAACTTGTAGATCATTATCGAAAAAAGAAAGTTTGAAATTAGAAAGAAATGAGAAAGATTGGAGTACTTTTGAGTACTAGTATATTATTTGAATAAAGGCCTCTTACTTGTACTCTTTTTGTACGGTACATTGTGGTGTTGCTACGTTCACATAACCCATCAAAACCCCAAAAAGCGTCTTTGTCATTTTAGATTTTAACCACTTTAACCATTATGTTATACTTTGGCTATTGAGAAATAGCAGATATACAAGCTCAGAGTGTGTCACTTTGTGCTGCGCCATGAGCTTGTAGATCTGCTGTTTTTGAAAAAAAGAATTATGCAAATCTTTGAATATATACGCTTTTAACTCAAATCTTTAGAAATGTTTAGAACAATCTTTAAAATGTTCGCTTTCAAAAATGTGATATATTCAAAGATTTGCACACGTTTTCCCGATAAAAAAAATTATAATAGCAGATATACAAGCTCATAGCGCGGCGCCGAGTGCCGTGCTATGAGCTTTTTTGAAAAGCCAGATTTTTGAAAAGCCAAAGAAATTTGTAGAATCGGCCTTGGGTCTTAAAGGGTTAAGTAAAAAACAAACGACAGTACTGTACTTCTCCCACCACTGAGTCCATTCTCCTTCCTCATCGTTTGTGTTGATAAAGACGGGTAGAATGAGCTCTTTGACTCAGAGGAGGCTGTAGCATCGACAGGGACGTCCTTTAGAGAGTTCCTCTGTTCAAACACACAATGAACGTCGCCGTTATTCTGTCACGCCCGCAGCCAGCAGCAACACAACACATTGTTGTTTCTTTGAGCATTCAGGATGTGTGGATAATTATTCTAAGGCACACACACAATCTATAATAATGCATGCCATCACAGTATGTTATAATTAAGCCGTGAAATGCATGAAAGTCTGCGGTACAGTATATTTCGGGATTATGTCACGGCTACAGGTGTTGTTGGCACGACACGACACGATGCCATATGACAGCCTCCAGTGTATAATACCTTTTTTGTAAAAAGTTAGAAAACTTTTTAGAAGACCACTTCACCCATTTTCAACCTATCTTCATATACTGTAATTGGCCCTCACTAATGCTCATTATAAGATGTCACCTCACCTTTTCTTTCTATACTCATTCTGTGGACAGTTCAGAAACAGTTTTGACAACTTTCAGAACAGAATTTCAAATGTGTTTATTTTATTTATTAATGCAACAATGGCTTCTGTTTCAGTGTGCTAACTTTCCAGTAAGAGAAAGGCTGTAGTTTCTACAGTATTAGCTTGTAATCCTCATCGATGATGTCATTGGTAGGCAGGTTCTGAACTGTCCATAGCCCACCAATGAGATGCGATGTGACAATATTTTGCTATTACTTTATTTTGGAAAGTGTACAATTATGAAATGTATGGCCTGTTTTTGCCATATTTTTTATTAATATTATTGATACCGGTCATTTTCATTTATGTGTTATGTTTTATATCTGCCATTTTTTATCTACTGTATATGTTCCAATGTAAAAAATAAAATTAAAAAATAAACACAAATCGTTAACTCACCGAGTGCCAGAATTATTTCTGGCTATGTTGTGCCAGAGATTTTTCAAAGTAAAAAAAAAGTGCTTTGGAAGCGAGATACAGCCTTTTTCAGTTATACGTTAAACAAGGAGTGGATGGAGCTGCAAATCTTCAGATAATGATATCTTGGGTTCTGAACATGTTTTTCAAAAACGTCATTGGCACGTTGCGCTATAGCGGTAAAACACGTGAAACGCGTTAATGGCACTCAGTAAGTTAATTGCTAATCATTTGTTACGAAAATGCATCGTCAACTAAAATCTGATGATGGTGTGACAAACCGTATACAGGCAGAAGCTAAGAAGCTGGAGGACTCGTCTCTCTACCTCAACCTGCCCGCCACCAAGCTTGAGCTGGAGGAGAAGGGCTACGCCTCCACGGGGAAGAGCAACCACAACCTGGGCACGTGCACCATCAGCAAGGACTCCTTCCAGATCGCCACCCTGGTCTGCTCCACCAAGCTCACCCAGAACGGTAAGAACGGCCCTCCACTGTGCACTGTGTTAAACCATTAAGACCGGGGACGCTGTGTCATTTTTAGATTTGAGCTAAAAAGCATTATTTTACACTTTGGGCTATTCAAAAATAGCAGATCTACAAGCTCATAGCGCGGCACCGAGTGCCGCGCTACGAGCTTGTAGATCTGCTATTTTTGGAAATTTGTGAAAATGTGTGCAAATCTTTGAATATATATATTTTTAAAGCGAACATTTTTAACTCAAATCTTTGCTTCTGGGGGTCCCTGGAACAAAACATTTTGATGGGGGTCCGCAGCCAAATACATATCATTTTGGGGGTCCTTGACATGAAAACGATTGAGCACCACTGATATAGAAACAAACGTTTTTCAGAAAACTGTTGGAATTTAGGAGACATGTAGAATCGGCTTCAGGTCTCAATGGGTTAAACCATTAAGACCGGGAACGCATCTGTGTCATTTTAAGATTTCTTTGGCTATTTCTTGACAAGTCAAATGGACATATTAGGTTTCCACCCCGGACAGAGACGATATGTTTTTGTTAAGATAAGTGTTAAATTGCTCTATATTCTGCTAGTATTCATTTCTATAGAGCGTGTGTTCAGTAATAGAGTTCTCCCCCATTTCACATTTTCAAATGGGTTGCGAATGTCATCCATTCAGGAGGAGAGAGAGTACCCATTTATCAGCTTCAATTTTGTAGTGTTCCAGTTCCAATTTTGTCTGCTTATTTCTTTGCGTCATCACTTCCAATTTCACGTGTTTATCCTGTATCCTCTCCTCTCCTGATTGGATAAAATTGCTGTCCCGACCTGGAAATTCATTTTCTGTTTACTAAAAAGCTGGAGAGACAGGGAAGACCCCGACTGAACCTTTGGATAAAGGACTGAACAAACACACTAAAACAATGATTACTATCAGAATATAGAGCTTTAACTTATCATACACAAAACACTTTTAACCATAAGATATCACTTACGCAACCTTTAATTTAACTTTGTTGAGTGTACAATTGGAACCAAATGGAAGCCGGAAAATAATAAGTCGGCCAATTTTGCTAATGTGATTTCAGCGTTGCTAGCAGTTCATCGTCTTAATATCGAGGCTCTTTGAAAACTGATGTTTTTCATTTGCAAACTCATTCCCGTTCATTGCTGCGATCTTTCTCTTTACTTAACGTTGTGACAGTCAGTCATCACTCTCTGTGATGCACTTTTAGCTGTACTCGACGTTAGCTAATCGTAGCTTCCGAGATCTGTCTTTGAATGCTCTAGTTCATTGGCTCTCAAACTTTTTTTAATTTATGTTAAGGTTTCCCATAACTCTGAGAGCATACAAATGGAACCAAATGGACCCTATCCGACCCGACGTTTTCGGGCCGGGCCAGGCCTGAAATGTATGCTAATTATTCGGGCCGGGCCGAGCCTCGGGCTCCAAGAAAAAATACAAAGTAAATGTTTAAAGAACAACTGACGATGTGTAGTTGCCATTTCGCCAACTATTATATATTCATTCTCTCACTGCTATAATTTCAGCCACTGGTGCTGCCTACTGGCAATCTTTATTTTCTTCTTTTTTTTTTAATGGTTTTCAGGCCTTAACATATGGTAATTGTTTGGGCCGGGCCCACCGGGCCTTACTTTTCAGGTCCGTTTAGAACTCTACTAGTAGTCCTTGGTGCCTGACGCATGCAGAGCTCTGCCAGCCTCATCCTTGAAACGATAACTTTGACTCACACATCTACAAAAACGGGCTCCTTTCACACTACTGTTTGACAAATCACACATTAGGCCATACAAATATTTTCACTCATGAGGTTTTATTTTGCTTTATTCCATGAGGCCACTCCATCTCAGTGTGTGTAGAATCATATCCTCAGTGTGTGTAGAATCATCTCCTCAGTGTGTATAGAATCATCTCCTCAGTGTGTGTAGAATCATCTCCTCAGTGTGTGTAGAATCATCTCCTCAGTGTGTATAGAATCATCTCCTCAGTGTGTGTAGAATCATCTCCTCAGTGTGTGTAGAATCATCTCCTCAGTGTGTATAGAATCATCTCCTCAGTGTGTGTAGAATCATCTCCTCAGTGTGTGTAGAATCATCTCCTCAGTGTGTGTAGAATCATCTCTGCCCCGGGGGGAGCAGCTCAGTTATGTTTACTGCTGTCAGTTTGGCACACAGCGCTTTTATTTCCCAGGGTGCCGAGGAGAGAGCGAGAGAGAGAGAGACTGAGAGCCATGTTTATTAAGCCCAGGAAATCCCCCTCTCTCCATCCAGCCCAATGGCTCACACATTAAGGACTTTGACCCCAGCCCCCCCCCCCCCCCCCCAACGTTTATAATACACAGCCGTAAACCATGGGATCCCGCGGCGTGTCCAATATTTAGACATCACCGCAGAAACTCCCCCTCAACGGCTGCTCTCTTTTCCAAGCCACATCCATAACCCCACAGCCTCCTCGTCTCTCATTGTGGAATAAAAAAAGTAACCAAGTATTTTTACTCAAGTACTGTACTTATGTACAATTTTGAGGTACTTTTACTTTACTTTTTCCAATGTTCATACTTTTACTTAGTATAGTACTTTTTTTTTACTCCACTACCAAATACGTGAAAACTATACTTACTAGTTACTGTGCCGATTCTAAAATAATTATGTAACAAAACATACATTAACCACTAGCCCTATTCTATACTTGAGCTATTCAAAACATAGTCTTTCTACAGTCTCACAACGAGTCACATTTTGGAAGATTTTGACACATTTTTTAAATAATAAGTACTGTACTTTTACTTTAGGTGCTTCAAGTATATTTTGACATACTTTTACTCAAGTAAAAGTTTGACACGGGCCCTTTACTTGTAACAGAGTATTTCTATATTGTGGTATTGCTACTTTCACATGGATTAAAGTTCTCAGTCGCCAAGCCAGCGTTGTCTTCTTTGAAAGCATGTCGCAGACACAGAAAATAGCAGATCTACAAGCTCACAACACGTCGCAGCGCTATTTTCGGCCATTAGTATTCTGTTAATATTTAGACATCACCGCAGAAACTCCCCCTCAGGACTGCTCTCTTTTCCAAGCCACATCCATAACCTCACAGCCTCCTCGTCTCTCATGGTGGAATGTGTGTAATGCTCAGTATGAATGCGGGGGCGCTCTCTCTCTCTCTCTCTCTCTCTCTTTCTCGAGTCCCACGGTGACACTGTTGTACAGACTAGAGGCCAGCGGTGGAAAAAAGTACAGTTAAGTTAAGTACAGTACTTGAGTATGTACTTACACCACTGGCTGCCTGTCTGTCTGATGCAGAGGCCCATGTGAAAAATACAAAGTACATTTACTCAAGTGTGTGTGTGTGTGTGTGTGTGTGTGTGTGTGTGTGTGTGTGTGTGTGTGTGTGTGTGTGTGTGTGTGTGTGTGTGTGTGTGTGTGTGTGTGTGTGTGTGTGTGTGTGTGTGTGTGTGTGTGTGTGTGTGTGTGGCTTCCTCTTGGGTGCTTTATGAAAGGCTGAGCAGACTGAATGAATTCACATGACTAATGCACACGTGGAAACAGGAGTGGGGTTGAGAGGATAGGCTACTCTCTCAAACCAGTGAGTTTCTCTCAATGCTACATAGTCTATAACTAAGGGTCTGTAACTCCCAGAGTGTATCAATTTTGGTTCCATATGTACGCTCTCAGAGTTAACCCTTTAAGACCTGGAACGCATATGTGTCATTTTTAGATTTCTTTGGGCTATTCAAAAAAATTGAAAAATCATACTTTTTTAAAAGCAATTTATAAAGCAAACATTTTTTTACTCAAATCTTTGCTTCTACAAATGTCTTCTAAAAATGTATGTTTTGCTATAATATCAGTGGTTTTCAAACTTTCATGTCAAGGACCCCAAAATGATATATTTGACCGCCGACCCCCATCTCAAAATATTTTGTTCCAGGCGTTCCCAGAAGCAAAGATTTGAGTTACAAATGTTCGCTTAAAAAAAAAAATACAGTATATATATAAATATATTCAAAGATTTGCACATATTTTCACGATTTTTCAAAAATAGCAGATCTACAAGCTCGGCCTACATGCATATCACGCTGGGGGTCCTTGAGATTCAGAAGGTTGAGAACGAGTGCTGTAGAGCTGAGAGTGTGAGCAGTAAGAGGATGCATGGAGCGAGCCAGTGGAGCGGATCGATAGATAATGTGAGATGTTGCACATTGCAGTCTGGTCACATAGCGTATGCAGTAAGCTTACAACCACAGTTGCCAGATTTTGTGAGCGAAACAAGCGACCGCTACCGGTCAATGTAAACGAGCCCTAAAAGAAGCGACCAGTTTTTACCCCTTGAGCCTTATTACATCAGCTGTTTGAAAATAGACAGATCTACAAGCTCACAACGTGTCGTGATGCGACGCGTTGTGAGCTTGTAGATCTGCTATTATCAAAAATAATCTTGAAAGAAATGTATACATTTTGAAAAAATGTATTAACAACATCAACCTTGTAAGGGTATCCCTGGCTCAAACTCTTTTTAGATGGGGGTCCACAAATACATATACATTTGGAGGTCCTTGACATGAAAATATTAGGAACAACGTTAGGAAAAACAAGCCTGAATAAGCAACTACACTTTAGAAACGAGCCCAAAAGCACATCCCGCGCAACTACAGGACCAATATTTTACAAGCAGCTTTACAGAAAAACAAGCCCAAAGTCGCTTATAATAAGCAGACATGGCAACACTGCTTCCAACAGCTCCCTGAGCAGCCCTCTCTCTCTCTCTCTGCCTGCTGCAGAGGCCAGCCTGCAAAGTAACTGAGTACATTTTTTAGGTACTTTTACTTATTCAAAATCTTCAATGTAACTATAACAGCATTTTTCAAATAATTGTAGTGGAGTAAAAAGTGAAATATTTGCCTCTGAGATGTAGTAGAGTAGAAGTAAAAGTATTGAAATTTGGAAATTCTCCAGTAAAGTTAAACAATATGTAAAAATTGTACTTAAGTACAGCACTTGAGTAAATGCCCATGTACAAGGCCCATGTACAAAGTACATTTATTCAAGTACTGTACTGAAGTTTTCTTTTTCTTTTTTGAACCGCCAAGCACCCATTATAATGTAATGTAATCCAATTTAAAAGCTTAAAAAGGTTTCGTTCCCTAGCTGCAGTTTTACTTTTAATATGAATAAACGGGGGAGAGGCCAGTGAGCATTACAGGCCCTGGCTCTATTAGTCCATTGAAACCGGGAAAGCATCTGTGTCATTTTAGATTTTAGCTATATAAATATAGCACATTGGTTGGCTATTCAAAAATAGCAGATATACAAGCTCATATAGTGCTATTTCTGAAACATTTTCAAGATTTGTGCAAATCTTTGAATATACACGTTTTTTCAAGCAAAACGTTTTAACTCAAATCTTTGCTTCTGGGGGTCCCTGGAACAAAATCTTTTGAGAAGTTTTTTTTCCCAGAAAACTGTTTAGAAGACATTTATTGAATCGGCCTCAGGTGTTATTAGGTTAAATTCACACAATTCAAATTCCCCTTAAACGCTGCTTCTCAATGTCGGGTCTGAGGACCCCCAGGGGTTCTTTTGGGGAGTTCCAGGGGGGTCTCCCCAAGATCAATCTGGGAACCCATCGCCAAATAAAAAAGGAAAAACAGTGCCCTCTGCTGTTTGTTTTTTTACTATTTTACTTAGCTCTGGGGGGAGCAAGGAAACCGGGGTTTTGGTTTGCCTTCAGCCTTTCACTTCCGGTGGTGCGACTATGTTTTCATTCCCACTAACAATATTTCTACACGGAACACTAACACCACTTCTCCCAGAGAACATGGATCGTTTTGGTTATAAGCCCACTTGTTTCTATGATGAAAGAGCAAGTTAAAATGTGAATATCTTTCCGTGGTTTTGTCTGCTCCGAGGACGCTATTGTTAAATGAGTTTCGGTTTGTTTCTAGTGGGGAAGGATCGGTACACACGTAAATCCCGCCCACTACATTTGATTGGGTAAAGCGCGGCCTGCTTCCTGATCTGAAGGCACGCCCACTTGTAGGCCAGTGCGTACGCAATATGACGAACCCCCCCGACAGATTCAAGCGGAGAGCAGAATCTGTTCTTGAGAGATTACCCCAAGATAAACAAGCTCATAGTGCAGCACTCGGTGCCTATGAGAATTGATAAAAAGTCGTTTTCAGTGTATTGAAAAGAGGATAAGAGGGAATGCAGTATTGTAAAAAGAAAATAAAGAGAAGAAAATACTGGATTTGTGTAAGAGAGAGAAAAAAAAAGTTTTAAAAATCGTATCTTGAACCTACTGTAGTATCATGATTTGAATCGTATCGTGAGTTCAGTGAATCGTTGCATGTCTATACTGGTTGGTCCTTGAAATGAAAACAGGTTGATAACCACTGCACTAAAACATGTGTAAGATAGCACTGTAAGGGCATTTCTGTGTCTGCTCTCTTGTGACAAATGGAGCTAATAGCTCTCATAGCAGCGAGGTTGGCGGACGGCTAATAGAAAAGTGATGGACCTCGCACGTCAACCGTTAAGTGACATGAAGCTCACCACGCTAATTTAGCTGCTTTAATGTTTTTTTCATTGTTGTTGGATTGTAATGTGAGCCTGTGTTCCAACCCCCAGCAGCTGTTGGAAGGCCCTAATGTGACCCAGAGGTAAAACAGGCAATTTAGTCTGTGCCATCTAATGAAAACACATGTGTGTGTGTACAGTGTGCGTACTTGTACTACTACTAGAGGTTCGGCACGTTGTGAGTCTCCTCCTGTAGTAATGAGGTCACAGAGGACCTTTCCCGGTAACGGAATGGAACGGCTAAGGTTAGCTCTGTGGGACCAGGGGGAGAGAGCCTTCTGCCCTCTCCTGCCACTGAACTGCAGCTCATACTGTAGTGTAGCTGCTTGCCTTTCAGGAGGCGATACGACCATGCTCCCTACGAGCGTTATTAAGTTGTCCGCTCCGCGTGCAGCTGCCTCACTTATACCTGCAGCAGTCTTTAACCCATTAAGACCGGGAACGCATCTGTGTCATTTTAAAGATTTCTTTGCTTATTCAAAAATAGCAGATATACAAGCTCATAGCGCGGTGCCGCGCTATGAGCTTGTATATCTGCTATTTTTTTTTAAATCGCGAAAATGTGTCTTTACAATCTTTACAAACATTGTTATATCAGTGGTTCTCAAACTTTTTCATGTCAAGGACCCCCAAAATCATATGTTTTTGACAGCCGATCCCCATCAAAATATGTTGTTCCAGGGACCCCCAGAAGCAAAGATTTGAGTTACAAATTATGTTTCCAAAAATATATATGAATTCAAAGATTTGCACACATTTTCAAGATTAAAAATAAAAAAAAATAGCAGATCTACAAGTGGACAAGCGCGGAACTATGAGCCGCACTATGAGCTTGTACCTCTGCTATTTATAGCTAGAAATCAAAAAAACTTAATGGGTTAGCGTGTGCTTTGTGCCGTAGGGGTGCAACAGTTAATTGAACTAATATATTTGATTAATCATAAAAAAATATTGATAATCAATAATTTAATAATATTTTGTCATTGTCAATATAGGCGAAAATTTAAAGAAAACGAAATCAAACATTGAAAAAATAGCCCTTCTAAAAGCTCACAATGCATCACTATGCGACTATTTTGGAAAACAATCCAGCCGCCCACCCTTTCTCATTAGTTGGAGCTCTCTCTCTCTCTCTTATTTTCCCTTTTGTGCTTTCGGTTGCTTTAATATGTGTTTGAACGTGGGAGTGTGTGTTCCAGTGGGATCCAGCAGACCTATGGAGTGGGTCCGCTCCTGGTATTTCACCTGGAACGTTTGCGATAGTAATTTGCCAGACGTACCGTTGGGTCGCTGGGAATTCGGAAGTGCCTCGTGACTTCCACGGCGAGTTTGATTAAACACAGGTGTGTGTGTGTGTGTGTGTGTGTGTGTGTGTGTGTGTGTGTGTGTGTGTGCGTGCGCGTCTGCACGTGATGTATGTCTGTCGCGTCGATTGCCTTATCCCACGCCAAAGCTTTGAATTCTTTAATAATCAGAGGCAGATCCAATTTGACTCTGACTGTGCTGGAGAGTTCCTGCTTTATTAAGCCATTAAGACCGAGAACGCTGTCTGTGTCATTTTAGATTTTCGTTATATTTTATACTTTGGCTATTCAAAAACAGCCCAAACGGCATTCATCATTTTGGGGGTCCTTGACTATTATGAAAAAGTTTAAGAACCACTGATATAGCAACATAAGTTTTTTAGGATTTAGAAGACACTTGTAGAATCGGAACGTCAGGCCATAATGGATTAAAAAGTGGAGGCTCGATCCGTACCCAAATAACTCACTCACTCACTCAGTCATCTATCCACTCACGCACCCACCTACTCGACTCCCCACCTGCCTGCCAACTCACCCACCCTTATTTGTGATGAATGGCACCTAACCAGACTCTTTTTTTTACTGTTTACCCATTTTTCTCCCCAATGTAGTTGTTATGCCAATTGATTCCTCCCCACACACATTTCTGTGTGCCGGGTGCGCCACGGTGGATTCGAACCCACAACCTCCATGGTGGCGGGCAGCTATACTGTACCTTGCTTGCGCTAGGTAAACCAATCGAAACATAACCTAAACCAAACCAAATCAATAGAAAATGTTCTGCATTATATAACGGTTGCATTTTAAAGCACGGATTGATATGAAAAAAATGGGGCTGAAAGTTAGACTCTAGAGAAAATATTGATTTATGCTTTGCTGAATCAAACAGCCTTTACTTTACTTGAATTATTCAGCTAAGTTTGGTAATGTTTTAATCATTATGGAGATAAGGGTAAAACATACACAAAATCTAAAAGCAAATTAAAGCCATTAACAAAAACATAGTCTATGTTTATGTTTATGTTAATTTACATTAGAGCAGCACCAAACTGGATTTTTGAGGCAGATGCCGATATTAGTGACTAATCAAAATGCTGATATCGATAAATCGTCCAATATTCTTAACCCTGGAACTGTGTCATTTTTAGATTTGAGCTAAAAAGCATTATGTTACACTTTGGGCCATTCAAAAATAGCAGATATACAAGCTCATAGCGCGGCACCGAGTGCCGCGCTACGAGCTTGTAGATCTGCTATTTTTGAAAAATCGTGAATGTGTGCAAATCTTTGCTTCTGGGGGGTCCCTGGAACAAGATATTTTGATGGGGGTCCCTGGCCAAATACATATAATTTTGGGGGTCCTAGACATGAAAAAGATTGAGCACCACTGATATACTGTAGAAACATATGTTTTTCAGAATACTGTTGAGATTTAGGAGACACATTTTAGTCATAATAAATAACCATAATATAAAAAAAGAACAGATAGAACAGACTGTATATGTATATTATATGCACATACACGGAGCAGTGAGCAGCCATTCGCTCGGGGTGTCGGCGCTCGGGAAGCAATTAGGGGTTAAAGAGTCTTGCTCAGCTATGGCCGCCCCATATATATATTATATTATAAACCAGATGAATCTGCCAGTGCCAAAATCTGCACCAATCAGGAACCAGTATGCAAATATGGGGTATGGGGCAGGTTTATCACCAGAGGCATTTTTTTTTAAATCCGACCCTTGGAAATGCAGGTTCCACACAGACATTCCAGACTAGCATCTACGCAGTGATGTTAGTCTGGCCAGGCCAGGCTACTAATTTGCATGTAATCAGTGATTATGACATATCCTATTATGACACACACACACACACACACACACACACACACACACACACACACACACACACACACACACGCACACACACACACACACACACACACACACACACACACACACACACACACACACACACACACACACACACAATCCTAGCGGGAAGCTCACAAGTGGTTTGAACTCAAAGACTTTTCGTACAGGCATGGCGCAAAAAAAACAACTGATTTTTACTTGAATGCGGTTCCCTGCTGTTCAGGACTGCCAGGGTCACACGTGCCACACAGAGTCCCCCCCCCCCCCCCCCCCCTCTCCAATCTATGATGAAAACCCTCCTTTTAATTAGGATAGATTTATGCAGTCTCTCGCCCAGCGCTGCAGTGAGCTCTTGTGAAGCGTGCTGCCGCCTCTTCCCAGGGTGTTTGCGCGGCGAGGCGCTGTGAACAGCAGACAACAAGGCAGGAGAAGTTAACCCATTAAGACCTGAGGGCCGATTCTACAAAATGTCTTCTAAATCCTAACAGTTTTTTTTTTTTTTTTTTAAACATGTTACTATGTCAGTGGTTCTCAAACTTTTTTCATGTCAAGGAAGCCCAAAATGTATATGTATTTGGCCACGGACCCCCATCTCAAAATATTTTGTTCCAGGGACCCCCCCGAGGCAAAGATTTGAGTTAAAAAATGTTCGCTTTAAAATAATATATATTCAAAGATTTGCACACATGTTCACGGTTTTTCAAAAATAGCAGATCTACAAGCTCGTAGCGCGGCACTCGGTGCCGCGCTATGAGCTTGTATATCTGCTATTTTTGAATAGCCCAAAGTGTAAAATAATGCTTTTTTAGCTCAAATCAAAAAAGTGACACAGATGCGTCCCAGGTCTTAATTGGTTAACAGGAATCTAATGGAGGGAGGGAGAGAGAGGGGAGAGAGAGAGAGAGAGAGAGAGAGGACTTTTGCTGCCGTGACGAGCACTCTTTAGCATTCTGTTCACCGACCTTGAGGAAAAGGCAGGCAGAATTAATTCTACACCAAAATGAGCACTTAAGGAGGAGAGCAGATGCAGTTAGATTCATGTAGAGCCTGACCGATACGCGTTTACGGCCGATGTATCAGCCATTATTTGACTTTTTTTGGATGACGTCGGTATCGGCAAATATGGAGCCGACGTGTCCCTATCTGTAACCACTTTCAACCTGTTTTGGGCGTGGCATTGTATAGGTGAACATTTGCAGATCTACAGGCTCACGTTGTGAGACATTTTTTTAACGTTCACATTTTCAACAAACTCGAATCAAATCTAAAGTTCTCCCAAATTGATTAGAATTGATGTTGTACTTTTTGACAGAATATGGGTAATCGATAGCCCCAGGACTAGGAAATCGGGATCAGCATCGGACCCAAAAATCTGGCCTAAGTCTGGCTTTACGCCCTACATGAGGCTGTTATTTCTGTGAGATGGTGTGATAAAACCGTGCTGTGACCACATCTGACTGCTGTATGACTGTCTGATACATTCTACATTCAGTAATATAAGACAGTGATTTTCAACCCTTTTCATATCAATCCATTATTTATTCGCATTTGAGCCACGGAACCACCGTTTGATGAGATCTAGACTCTTAGACCCAAAACTTAGAATATTTTGTTATCGTTGGATACGATTTTGTCCACAATTCCATGCTGTATTGATGTTGGTACCATAGAAGAGACACAGGCAAACGTTGATCAAAATAACAGTTCTTTAATTAAGTATTGCAGATATCTGACAATATTTTTACTCTTGAGAGCGTAAAATGAGCGAAAAAATGAAACCAAATGGACCCGTAAGGGTCCATTTGGTTTCATTTTACACTCTCAATAGTTAAAGATCTATAAGGGTCCATTTGGTTACCAACTCTCTATCATTTAGCTGGGGACCCCCTGGAACCCCCTCCAGGACCACTGGTGGTCCCGGGACCACTGGTTGAAAACCACTGATATAAGATATATATGATACTAATAGCATTTTACGTATCCGTTAATTACACTGTAGTGCAGTGCACTCTCTATCTATGCTCTATTCTCTGACAGTGGCTATAAAGTATTTTTTCAGTAACAGGAGTATCCTGTCTCTACAACTCTTTGGTAAACAGAAAAATGCATTTTCAGGAGATAGAACCCATACAGGGTAAACAAGTGAAATTGGAAGTGATGACACACGCAACAATAGCAGACAAAATTGGAACGGGACCACTATACAAATTGAAGCTGATAAATGGGTACTCTCTCCTGATTGGCTGGAATTGGCAACGCACCTGAAAATGTATTTTCAGTTAAATAGCTGGAGAGACAGTGAGACAGACTCCTGTTACAGAAAAAAACACTCTGCAACAGCAATAATTACTATCACAATACTGTATAGAGCTTTAACTTTTTCGTTTTAACCCAAACATATCACTACTTAACCCATTAAAAACGGGAACGCACCTGTCAATTTAGATGTATTTGGCTATTCAAAAATAGCAGATATACAAGCTCATTGCGCGGCACCAAGTGCCGCGCAATGAGCTTGTATATCTGCTATTTTTTTTTTAAATCATGGAAAATGTGTGCACATCTTTGAATGTAACGTTTTTTAAAGCGAATATTTGTAAAATATTTTGTTTCCGGAGATCTCCAGAAACAAATATTTGAGTAAAACAAAATTGCTTTAAGAATATATATATACATATATTCAAAGATGTGCACAAATTGTCAAGATTTTTCAAAAAATTGCAGATCCACAAGTTCATAGTGCCACACTTGGTGCCATGCTATGAGCTTGTATATCTGATATTTTTGAATAGCCAAAGAAATCTAAAATGACACAGATGCTTCCCCGGATTGAATGGGTTAAATACAGATTACACTGCAGTGTAATTACACGTCAACTCACTTTAATGTATTTAGAAGGCCGTATTGCAATTAAAGCAGAGAGAGGGGAGAATAATTTAAAAAAAAAAACGACGCTCGTGATTTGGTTAGAAATAAACAAACATTCAAATGTTAATGTGAAATCCTATTACATTTCAATTGGCACGTAATGTATTCCCTCGGAATTAGTCACTCCTCTGCTCCTGCATTCCATCTGTTGGGTTTGGGGTTTTTCACTTCCAGACCAGATGCTATTTGTCACGTCTAAATCACTCTGCGATTGCCTTCTAAAAATGCCTGATTTATACTTCGCCCGTATGACGGAGTTGCACGCCGAAAATGCAAAAAACGCAGATCTACAAGCTCACAGCTTGTCTCATACGAGACGCGCTGTGAGCTTGTAGATCTGCTTTTTTTTCGGCATATGACGCATCATCATGGTGAAGTATAAAGCCAGGCTCAATATGCGGCCAAAGCCCAATGTCTCTCCCCCTTATTATTAGCTTAACCCATTAAGACCTGGAACTGTGTCATTTTTAGATTTGAGCTAAAAAGCATTATTTTACACTTTGGGCTATTCAAAAATAGCAGATATACAAGCTCATAGCGCGGCACCGAGTGCCGCGCTACGAGCTTGTAGATCTGCTATTTTTGAAAATGCGTGAAAATGTGTGCAAATCTTTGAATATATATATATTTTTAAAGCGAACATTTTTAACTCAAATCGTTGCTTTTGGGGGTCCCTGGAACAAAATATTTTGATGGGGGTCATACAATACATATCATTTTGGGGGTCCTTGACATGAAAAAGATTGAACACCACTGATATAGAAACATACGTTTTTCAGAATACTGTTCTGAAATACTGAGACATGTAGAATCGGCTTCAGGTCTCAATGGGTTAATGTGCAACGTTCTCACTCGGTAACAGTAAAGAAACCAACATACAGTACGTGTATAAAAAAAGGAATAAATCAGTGCTTATTCCACCACTGTCCGAGGCCTCTGCCAGCGTTCTCCTATCAGCACCCCCCCTCCTGCCCCCCCCCCCCCCCCCCACATGATTGATCCTCACGTCATGTCATTTGTCTCTTGAAGGGTGCTAAGCCGTCACTTTTAAAAATCCATATCGTGGCTTTCGGGTGGAAACCTTGTATCTCCAGAAAAATAGAAGCTGTTCCAATGGATTCAATGTAGTTATTATTTAGTCGGCAGTGGCTCAGGGCTAGAGTGGCCGGTAGAGCGCCCCAGTTCGATCCCGGGCTCCCCCCAGAGTGAGTGTCGAAGTGTCCTTGAGCAAGGCACTGAACCCCTAATTGCTCCCGATGAGCAGGTTGGTGGCTTGCATGGTTTCCTCCGCCATCGGTGTGTGAATGTAATGCACAATCTATGTAAAGTGCTTTGGATAAAAGCGCTAAATAAATGCACCATCTACCATTTTAGTCACAAGCTCCTGGTACAACGTTTCATTGGTTCAATATTTATATTAAACCCATAGACAGACTTAAAACACGTTCACTCATATTATTATTTTTTAAATTGCATAAAGAGCAGATGTGCAAGCTCACAACACGTCGCATCACGACGCGTCGTAGATTGGCTATTTTTTGCTGCTTTTGAGTTACACTGTATAGTATGACGAAGCAGAGCATAAATTTATGAAGAAACACAATAAGTTGAAATATGGAGATATGAGGTTTTTGCCTAACAGTGGCAATATATATACCCCCCTGGGTGACGTGGTGGGGGTGAGGGGTCGTTCAGATAAGGCCCTGTGACTAGACCGTGCTACATACAGCAGGTCTGTCAGCTCTGCAGATGATAAGCATCCATCATGGGGGGATTGGGGAGGGAGTGGGGGCTCTTAACCCATTCAATCCAACTTGAGGGGGTTCCAGCAAGATGGACACTTTAATCTCGCTATTATTTCACTGGCTATAAGTTAACCCAGTGAGCAAAACTAGGAACTGTCGTCTACAAGCTCAATACAACACGTTTGTAGATGGGCTACTTTCACTATTTTGGTCAAAACATGAAAAATGGAAACATTTTAAAACTGTACTGAGAAACTGATAATGGACACAGACCCGTAAGGGTCCATTTGGTTCCAAAATCACTGCTGTCACTTAACCTATTGAGGCCTGAGGTTCCGATTCTACAAAATGTCTTCTAAATCCTAATGTTGCTACATCAGTGGTTCTCAAACTTTTTCATGTCAACGACCTCAAAATGATATGTATTTGGCTGCGGACCCCCATCTCAACATATTTTGTTCCAGGGACCCCCAAAAGCAAAGGTTTGAGTTACAAACATTCGCTTTAAAGAATATATATATTCAATGATTTGCACAAATCTTCTCGATTTTTCAAAAATAGCAGATCTACAAGCTCATAGCGCGGCACTCGGTGCCGCGCTATGAGCTTGTATATCTGCTATTTTTGAATAGCCAAAGTGCAAAATAATGCTTTTTAGCTCAGATCAAAAAGTGACACAGATGCGTTCCAGGTCTTAATGGGTTAACAGCCTGTCATAACTTCATGAAGTTCACGCCATTTGAAAGTGTAATGGCCCCTCTTGTGTGGAATTGACCGGTGCCTTGGCTAATTGAGCTGAGTGAATCTTTTTAAAGCCCCGATTTTATAATCCGTCTGAGGTGGCCCTGATGGGACTTGAGTGCTCCCCTGGAGCGTGATTAATCACATCCTCTGCTACACGCACGCATTTAATTGATTTTAATTGAAGGGAATCGGAGGGGTTTTGACTTGACACTTCAGTGTCGTGTGGGCCTCCCAACTCCATCAGGAAGAGACCATTTTTGTTTGTATAAGTTGTCATTTCTTTGACATCTGAGTTTGACACTCAGGCGCTCATGAAATGCAAATGACAAGAACTTTTCTCGTCTTTGCTCTCCCTTTCTCCCTCCCTCCCTTTCTCTCTCTCTCACACACACTCTCTGTCTGTCTCTCTCTCTCACTCTGTCTCTCTCTCTCCCACTCTGTATCACACACACACACACACACACACACACACACACACACACACACACACACACACACACACACACACACACACACACACACACACACACACACACACACTGTCTGTCTGTCTGTCTGTCTGTCTGTCTGTCTGTCTGTCTGTCTGTCTGTCTGTCTGTCTGTCTGTCTGTCTGTCTGTCTGTCTGTCTCTCTAACACACAATCTGTCTCTCTATATCACTCCGTCTCTCTCTCACATTGCTCTCTCGTCTCGTCTCACTCTCTGTCTCTACCACAGCAGTCAATGAGTTAATAAAGGTTGTGCTCTTTGTCTTTGTGTTTCATGTTGTGTGCAGTGGATCTTCTGGGCCTGCTGAAGTGGCGTTCCAACACCAGCCTTCTGCAGCAGAACCTCAGACAGCTGATGAAGGTGGAAGGGGGCGAGGTGGTCAAGGTAAGACAAAGTTCCTCTCATACCGTACACAAAAGGTTTTATCCTCGCGTATCTCGGGAACCGAGGGAGTGTGGCGGCCGATGGCGAAGTCGGTCGAATCAGCCATTCTCCCAAAAATATCTATAGATCGGCAAATCCCCCATATATGGAGATCACAGATGTCATCAATACTGTATGATGTCATAGACTTCTGTTTGACGTATGACTCCAAATTTGGGCAAAGGTTTCAATCCGTTCCAAGCACCTTTGACTCGTGATTATAAAATTAAAGTTAAATATTTGAAGCTCAGGTTGAAGTGTCGGACCTCAACGACCAGAATGGAGGGCCAATAGCTCATAATAATAATCATTATTTTTATAACTATGATTATCACTGAGAGAGACGCATTAAATGTTTAAATAACGGTTATATAATTCAACTTGTGTAATAACTCACTTCATATCATAAATGCTGAGTTGCTGACAGCAGAGATGTTCGCCAAAACGTTCCGTGTCAAGTCCAACACCGTGCTGAAGGGCTCAGCCAAGAGGAAGCTGAAATCGGACATCGCCGCAGCTTTTCCCGCACTGTCTGCAGAGGAGCTGTCAGAGCTGGTCCCCAACAAAGAGGATCTGAACGTAGTCAAGGTTTACGCACATAGAGGAGAGTCCGTCACACTGTACGTTCTCCACAAAAACCCACTGTTCTTTGAGCTGGACAAACGACTCTATCCCACGGTGTACATGCTTTGGCGCTTCCCTAACGTCCTGCCGGCGTTTACCACGTGGCCCGCCGTGGTTCAGAAGATGATCGGCGGGGCAGATCTCATGCTGCCAGGAGTGGTGACGACGTCCAGCGGACTCCCGGATGTGAGGCAGGGTGACTGCTGTGCCGTTTCAGCGGTGGGCGACAGGGCACCCGTGGCGGTGGGCACCAGCACCATGTCCAGCACGGAGATGTTGAACGCGGGCATGAAGGGGAAAGGCGTGTCTGTCCTCCACACCTACATGGATAACCTGTGGGCGTTTGGTGATAAGAGCGGTCCTCCCTCTATTCCGGATGCAGGAGGTGAAGGTCTAGTGGGGAATGGAGAAGGAAGCGATGTAGAGAAGGAAGATGAGGAGGAGAAGCGGGCCAGGGTGGAGGAGCGGCCTGCTGAACAGACCCCAGACCAGCCCTGTCCTGCTATGGAAGAGCTGAGTCTGAAAGACACAGGAGAGCAAGTTGACGGTGTGGAGGAGGAGGAGAACTTGAATGATGAAGATCAAAAAGCAACACAAGAAGAGCTGGATGCCCTCCTGCTGCGGTGTTTCCTTCAGGCTCTAAAGACCAAGGTGAAGAAGTCAGAGCTCCCCCTGCTGACCAGCACCTTCCTCCGCAAATACATGTTCTCCTGCTGTCCGAACGGGAAACGACTGGACCTCAGGAGATCCAGCTATAAGAAGTTGTCCCGGTTCCTGCAGAGCATGCAGCAGCAGCAGCATGGTCTGGTGCAGGTCAAAGAGCTCAGTAAGGGAGTGGAGAGTATCGTGGAGGTGGACTGGAGGAATCCTCAACTGCTGGCCTTCCAAGCCCCAGAGCAGCCTGAGGAAGAAGAGCAGACGGTGGATGGAGGAGGAGAAGCAGAAGAGAAGCCCTCCTACCAACCCCCTGAAATCATCAGCCTCTACTCTGTGTCAGCCAGACTGGAACCTCTGTTTCTGGAGGCACACAAGAGGAAAGGAAGAGTTCTCCATGCCGCCGACGTCAGACTCATAATTACAGAGTACGTGAAGAACAACCAGCTGGTGGCTGAACATAACAAAGATTATGTCACCGTAAATCCTGCGTTATGCGACTGCCTGTTGGAGAAAACAGAATACCAGGAGATCAGCGCTCTGAAGTGGGACGAGCTCTTCGGCAGAACTCTGAGCAGAATGCAGCCGTGTTATCAGCTTGCGTTTCCCGGACAAGCGCCTATCACCAAGAAGGGTCACATCAAGCCTATAGACGTCTCTGTGGCGTCCAGAGGGTCGAACAAGAAGGTGACCCTCGTCAAGAACCTGGAGCTGTATGGTTTGGATCCGGTGGAGGTGTCCTCGGCCCTGAGGCGCAGAGTCCAGGCCAGCTCTGTCCTGCAGCCTGTCCCCGGAGCCAAGGACAGAGTCCAGGTCCAGATCCAAGGCAGTCAGATACAGCAAGTCGGCAATTTGCTGCTAGATCAGTACAAAATCCCTCGCCAGTTCATCCAGGGCCTAGACAAACCTCCGAAGGGTGGCAAGAAGAAATAAGAAGCACATCATCAACACGACCATGTACCTACCATCTGCTCTGTAGAGCTACTGTATGTGAAACATACAAATATTTAAAAATATACTGTATATATATTTGAAGCTCATCGGTCCAGTGGACTGCAAGATTAGGTCCAGGCAAACAGACTCTATACAGAGCCTCCTGGTAAGCACAATATAAACAATAATAAAAAAATAA
>NC_139951.1:39604229-39666729 GCF_963454915.1 Gymnoscopelus microlampas
ATGTGAAACATGCATAATAAAGTTTACTTTAACTTGAAACATATATATATATATATATATATTTGAAGCTCATCGGTCCAGTGGATTGTGGGATTAGGTCCAGGCAAACAGACTCTTTACAGAGCCACGCACGCAGTAAGCAAAATATAAACAATAATAATAAAATAAATATCTATAATTTATTGGCCACAGCTGGATTGAACGTCATTGTTTGGCTGTCACGGTCCTCGTTGATGTCTCCCTAATTCCATTGAATCCCAATTAAAGAGAGTTTAGTCTAAACGTGCACGAGCATGCAGGGACATCTTAACATCTGGCCACACAAACGGTCCAATCGGAATGGTGTGTTCTCCTCCGTCTCCCCGAGCGCCACACAGCTTTCTTTGGCAGCCTGGCTAGCAAACGGCTCCACCACCTGTCTGCTTTGCTGCATGGGGGACATACCATGTCTTAGTGTGAACACAGTTAAACCTGTCTGCTGGGGGACGTATCATTTCTTAGTGTAAACACAGTTAAACCTGTCTGCTGGGGGATATGTACTGTGGTGGAATAAGTACTTGCATGTTTTACTTGAGTAAAAGTATGGATACCACAATGTGGAAATAGTCATGTCTCACTCAAACACCATTTTTTAATCAAAAAATCAGCACTTAAACAGGAAACCTGGTTCAAATCCAGGGTGAAGAGGAAATAGTGCTGCTTTAAAATGCCCAAGATAGGGATGCGATAGTGGTTAAGCCCCCCAGCAGTGGACTCTAGATAGATAAATAAAATCAGTTGCTGAGAAAGTAATTGGCTCAACAGAGGATGTTCTCTTTCACTGAGAATTTAGATTGGGATTGAAAGGCTTGTGATTTCCATTAAAGAACATGACGTCAGTCCTGATAAGGAGCTAAACGCCAGGGTATTAATGTTACCCCGGGATGATGATGCAGACCTCAGAGGCAGGGTATTAATGTTACCCATGGATGACACAGACCACAGAGTTTGGGTATTAATGTTTACCCATGGATGCCACTGTTGTTGGCATAATGAGCTGACATTTTCCGCATGGCATTTTAAAGCCAATTTAGTGGATGAGCAGACATTAAAATAAAGTGATTATGTTACACTAGATATAGTTTATGCTGTTCGGATCACAGATCTGGGGGCAGGTTATTAGGACTCAATAATGTTGTCATCATTATGGCTGTAAGTTTCAATTGTTGAATATTGTCAAATTATTGAATATTCTATCAGTTACTTTTTCAATATTTATTTTTCTTTTTTACATATCAATGGATTGACGTTAATCTTTTTTAATAGATTTTGTTATGATCGACTAAATTGCTTTATGTTGATTTGTTGATAATAAATACAAATGTATTTAAAAAAAACTCGCTTCTCGGGTTATTTGAATTATCGAAAAAGTAGTCGATAGACTAATCGCTCAGAAAATAAGTTGCAGCCCTGATCTCTACAGCTGTGGTTCTCCAACGGACCCATATGGTTCTATTTGTACGCTCTCAGAGACACAGACCTGTAAAGGGTCCATTTGGAACCCATTCAAGGTACTCTGAGGGTCCCTGGATCCCACTTTGAGAACCAGTGGTGGAAACAGTACTGAAATGTATTACTTATGTAAAAGTATCAATATGGCAATGTAGAAACACTCTGTTACAAGTAAAAGTCCAATAATCTTTATTAATAATCATTTTAAAAGTAGCAAAACATACTTAAAGTACCAAAAGTAAAATAACTCATTACGCAGAATATGCCATTTCACCAGTTTTCAAAATGTATACAATTATTTAGAAAATAGCCGATCTACAAGCTTGTGAGCTTGTAGATCTGCTATTTTCAAATAGCCAAAGTATATAATAGGGCTAACGTTGTTAATGTACGTCTTGTAGTAATAATCAAAATCTACAAAATAATTGGTAACTAAAGAGTAAAAATTACAATATGTACCTCTGAGATGTAGTGGAGTAGAAGTAAAAGTATTGACAATTGGAAATACTCCAGTAATGTAAAAAAATGCCTCAACATTGTACTTAAAGTATTGTATTAGAGTACATGTAGTTACTTTCCACCACTGTTGAGGGCCACTGCTCTACAGCTACAGTACATGTGTTCTGGTGTTGCTCCTTTACAACGGGCCAAGTAAACAGGGCCAGCGTGTTTTTCCCAGGAGAGGGATTACTGTGTTGCACAATTAGTGCTGCTGGAGGAAACGCTGACAGGTAAATTATTACCGTCCTGCTAGGTTTGGGATTTATTGGCTAATATTCACTGTAAGCTGTATCAGATACTGAGCCCCACAGCTGGGTTTTATACTGTACTGTACCACTCTAATGGGCTCTCACAGTCTATTCATGGTGGTCCGGTGTACAGTGGTGGAAAAAGTATACTCACATTTTTTACTTAAGTAAAAGTATCAATACTGCAATACAGAAGTACTCTGTTACAAGTGAAAGCCCGGAATTTAAAATTTACTTGAGTAAAAGTACACAAGTATTGGTATCAAAATGTATTTAAAGTACCAAAATTAGAAAGTACTCATTATGCATAATATCTGCAAATGTATAAAATGTCTAACACATCTTTTGAAAATAGCAGATGTATAAGCTCACAATGCGTCGCTGTGAGCTTGTAGATCGTCTATTTGTTTTGAATTTCTTTGAATTTGTTTTGAATTGTTCAGAGTAAGTCTTTCGGAGCCTTTTGTGTGTGTGTGTGTGTGTGTGTGTGTGTGTGTGTGTGTGTGTGTGTGTGTGTGTGTGTGTGTGTGTGTGTGTGTGTGTGTGTGTGTGTGTGTGTGTGTGTGTGTGTGTGTGTGTGTGTGTGTGTGTGTGTGTGTGTGTGTGTGTGTGTGTGTGCGTGCGTGCGTGCGTGCGTGCGTGCGTGCGTGTGTGTGTGCGTGCACACATTCTGGTGACAGACAAGTTATTTTCTTTATAACCCATGGTGGTATCTATTAAAGTGACAGATGCTGATATTGTTGCTTTGTGTGTGTGTGTGTGTGTGTGTGTGTGTGTGTGTGTGTGTGTGTGTGTGTCTTCCAGTTCCTGCAGGACACGCTGGATGCACTCTTCAACATCATGATGGAGAACTCAGACAGTGACCAGTTCGATACACTGGTCTTTGATGCCTTGGTAAGACCCCCCACTCTTTGAAGACCAGGAGGAAGAGTTAAATGAAAACTTTGCCCATTCTCAACCTAAATCCCTGCCATAGGGTATTATTTACTCCCAGACTATTGCATCATAAAATTTAGGTTGAATATCGGTGAAGATTTCCTTTAACCACATGAAACTAGCAAATCTACAAGCTCACAACGCGTCGCAATGGGACACGTTGTGAGCTTTTAGATCACGCTATGTTCCACAAAGAGTTTTGGTGTAGAGAGAAAACATATATGCGGTACACTGATATAAAGGAAAAATATGGTGTTTTTTAGAATCGGCCTCGGTTCTAAATGGGTTAATTGGATAATAGCACTTTTGTCATATTCTGGGGTGTTATTTTTAAGTTGTTTATTCCCTCGTGGAAAGGCACCGTTGAGAACATCTCGTTGTTGTGTGTCCCAAAGCACATCTTATGTGCGTTTTGACATGATTTATTTATACGTTTCTTTTTTTCCCCACGATTTTAAACGGCGGCTCAGTCGAGCATGATATGTTGTATAATCCATTCAAACCGGGAACGCATATATGTGTCATTTTAGATTTTTAGTTATAACCATTATTTTATACTTTAGGCTATTCAAAAATAGCAGATATACAAGCTCATAGCGCGGCACCGAGTGCCGCGCTATGAGCTTGTAGATCTGCTATTTATTTATTTTTAATCGTGAAAATATGTGCAAATCTTTGAATATGTTTGTTAAAGCGAACATTTGTAACTCAAATCTTTGCTTCTGGGGATTCTACAAATGTCAGAATCAGAATCAGAATCAGAATCAGGTTTATTGTCACATCACAGGTTTACAAGGTAAAAAAGTGGGTGAAATTTGTTTTTGTACATCATTCCCATCGCAACGTTAAAATCCGTAGAAAGAATAGTGGGGAGAGAGAGAAGAAGAGGGGTAGGGGGGCAAGTGGGAAGGAGATCAAACAAGAGAACAATAGAAGCCTGATAAATGTCTTCTAAATCCTAATGTATTGTATGTTGTATTTGTATTTGGCCGCGGACCCCCCCCCCATTTCAAAATATTGTGTTCCAGGGACCCCCAGAAGCAAACATTTGAGTTAAAATGTATTATTATATAGAAATTATATAGAAAGATTTGCACACATTTGCCCGATTTTATATAAAAAAAAAGCAGATCTGCAAGCTCATAGCGTGGCACTCTGTGCCGCGCTACGAGCTTGTATATCTGCTATTTTTTAATAGCCAAAGAAATCTTAAAATGACACGGATGCGTTCCCTGTCTTAAAGGGATAAAGACTGGTCTGACAGCACCCACTGTAGGCTCGGAAGAGAGAAGCAGAGAAGACATTTATATATATACCTCTCTGAAAGCCGAGGTTTTGTTTTGTTGCCTGCGGGGGGTGTGTGTGTGTGTGGTGTTGTGAAAGTATGCAGAACACACACACACACACACACACACACACACACACACACACACACACACACACACACACACACACACACACACACACACACCTACACCTACCTTTTAGCTCCCTGTACACAGGAATGTTGACTGCATCATGCCACAGGCAGAGCTGGCTTTCCTCCACATGAAAACAGCCTCCCACCGGGGCGGCCATGGTACACTGCAAAACCACCAATGTTTACAGGAGTAGCTCACCCCCCCCCAAAACAACTTTCTGTTTTTTTTTTTCACCTGTCAGTTACAGCAGTGGTTGTCATTGATATGAGGACCCCCATCTCAAAATATTTAGTTCCAGGGACCCCCAGAAGCAAATATTTGAGTTACAAATATTCGCTTAAAAATATATATATTCAAAGATTTGCACAGATGTTCATGATTAAAAAAAAACAAATATCAGATCTACAAGGTCATAGCGCGGCACTCGGTGCCGCGCTATGAGCTTGTATATCTGCTATTTTTTAATAGCCCAAAGTATAAAATAATGGTTAAAGTGGTTGAAATCTGAATTGACAGATGCGTTCCCGGTCTTAATGGGTTAATAATGCGTGTGTTAGATTTCCATAGGTGTGTCCAGACTACAGCCAAGGGAATGCCAATGTACAAGCATGATAGACAGTATTGACACACCTACTGTAAAATCTAACACACCCATTATTAATTTTGATTAGCTGCAGCTGTGTTTTGCTTACATCATCGTGTACTATGAGGTCATTGGTATGCAGCCTGTCATGTTTCTACCCTGATGTAGTTTTTAACCTGAAGCGGAAAACAAACTTCCAAATCAGCCTGAGGGTTTTGAGCCCATATTTTGGCAGGATTCCCCATACAAGATTTGCCTTTTATTAACACATCGGGTGCCAGAATTTTATAATAACAGATTACGTTCGGTGCCAGAAATCTCACCGTCTGCAACGCTGCGCTGTTTGGAGCTGTGGACTCCACGGCGAGCACACGCACGTAAACAATGCACGCGTGCACAGCAATGGATGGTCCTGGCTAACGCCTGGAACAACAACATGTCTCATGCGAGTCACCATCGTGGAGCGATCGCGCATCGAGAATGACTCGTTTTGCCCACTGTAAAAAAGTTAAGGAGATACAGAGGTTTTTAGCAAGGAGATAGAATGGAAGCGGATGGGAGACAGATTTTTTGGCACGGTGATCCATCTGTCCCTTACTT
Source organism: Gymnoscopelus microlampas (assembly GCF_963454915.1). Classification (NCBI taxonomy): domain Eukaryota; kingdom Metazoa; phylum Chordata; class Actinopteri; order Myctophiformes; family Myctophidae; genus Gymnoscopelus; species Gymnoscopelus microlampas. The sequence continues at coordinate 39,610,010 of NC_139951.1, forward strand.
CTTAGAGTCTTCATGGGTGATTCCAGTGCTGCGCTAGTCCCCCCCCCCCCCTTGTGGAAAAAAAAACGAAAAAAAAAAAAAATACTGATAACACGGTCTGAACCGTGTTCGGCACCAAAGCGCTACTCTTTGAAAACACGGTTTGAACCGTGTTTGGCACCCGATGTGTTAAAATGTAAAAAAAAATAATTTGAAAATAGCAACTCTACAAGTTCACAAGCTCACAATGTGCCGCGATGCGACGCGTTGTGAACTTGTACATCGGCTATTTTCAATTATTAGATGTATAGGGTTAAAGTGGTTAGACTGAATTTGATACTATATTGTCAAATTTTGCTTGGGGCCCCCATGTAATCCCTTCAAGGACCCTTCGGTGTCCCCCAGGCCCACTTTGTGAACCAACTGAATTACAATACTCGCCACGTGAAGTCATGAATTCATGGAGACCTTTTTGTTTTTTATCACCTTCCTTTTTTTCCAAGTCTTTGTAGTTCCCATATTATCTGAAAGGAATCTATCATGATGAACCTGCTATCTCCACTCTCATACAAATCAAATCAGTTCATGCCATGAATATCAAAACGGCATTTTTTTTTGGAAGAGCCAGCCCAGATCGTGTGTCATTGAATGTCCTAGATCAGTGGTTTCTCAACTTTTTTTCTGGATCAGGGCCCACTTTAAAGTATCAAAAGCGTGCGTGGCCAATCCATCTGACCATGTGTTAACTTATTGAGTGCCAGAATTAATTCATTAATGAAGTCAGCCAGTGCCAGCGTTTTTGAACATTTTTACTAACCTTTCAAGAGCCACAGAATATTTAGTTCCAGGACGATCAACACACCGAGTGTCGCAACAGACGGAGGAGTGTCTCAGCTTCCATCGGGGGGGAAAAACACGTGTCACTGTGACCCTCCGTTCTTTAGTTATTGGCTGGTTGAATATAGCTTGTCTTCGCCAAAACGCAGAAAAAAACAAGAAAGCAGAGATTTTTTTTTCTTTATCATTAGATCGGACGTGGCTGAGTTTGTTCTGATCACATTATTTCCGGATATACTCTTCTCCAGAAGTCATAAGATCACTCATAGGTTGGCGAACAGCGCCATCTAGCGTAAACATGTGTTGCACGTCATTTGCACTCTGGGCTTTGGAAAAAATGCACTTGTTACACGTCATTAGCACTGAATGAGTTAAGTGGTCAGATGGGTGGGCCGCGTGCTGCATTTATGGCGCAATGTTTATTTTAATGATCAATCGATTGTGTTCCGGCTTTGATCAGTGGAAATGACATAGTATACTTTAAGCTCCTATTAATTAAACTCATTTGCGACTTTAAAAACAAACCCAAAAAATCTCATGGTCCACCAGTGGTCCCCGGACCGCAGGTTGAAAATCGCTGTCCTAGATTATATCTGCTGGCTAGGGAACATTTGGAGAAAAGGAACTTTTGGCTTATTTGCAATCTTGTTAAAAATGTTCTTTTTTTCCCCCTTTGAGCATATTGAATGAGACAGGCCTGTGTTCCAGCCCTCGCACATGAAACGCTCGCCTTACATTTTTAATGAATTCCTCTTTTTCCACTTCCAACAGGTGTTCATAATTGGGCTCATCGCTGACAGGAAGTTCCAGCACTTTAACCCTGTTCTGGAAACCTACATTCGGAAGCATTTCAGCGCAACACTGGCGTACACGTGAGTATAACCGTCTAAAAGCAGTGGTTCTCAACCTATGGGTCGGGACCCTCGGGGGGGGGGGGTGGGGGGGACCCCAGATGACAGTGAAGTGACAAGTTAAGGATTTTTAAGACCTTTTTAATACCTCAAAAAAAGAAAAAAAAGACCATTACTGCATCCAAATTAATCAGCAAACTATATTATCAAACATTTGCCAACTTGTCAAATAATACAAGAAAGTGTACATTTTTTTTGAAAATAGCCGATCTACAAGCTCACAACGCCTCGCAATGCAAGATGTTTTGAGCTTGTAGATCTTCTCTGGGGGGGGGGATTATTTTGGGGGGTCGAGGCATAAAAAGGTTGAGATGGGGTCTGATAATGATGTTGATGTGGCGACCATGTGGATCTGTGATTTCAGTCACCTATGACGTCAGTGCTTTGATTCAATATTTGGGCTTTCAGCCCGGGTCGAATGCCTACAAAGAAATAATCGTATTATATAATTAGAGAGAGTGTGTGTGTGTGTTTGTTTGTGTGGCCGAGGTCCCACAGCAGACTAGTGTAGTCCAACTGCCTCTGAACTTGGCACACATATCACTCATGGGGTCTGGCTGGTATTGGGTAAGCTAGTTTTTGCCCCCTTTTAATTTGCATACAATTTGTAGAATTTGCATAAACGGTCCCATTTTTTGACCCACATTATGGCCACTAGGGGTGCATCAGCTCTACTGTGTGCCATCGACAGGAAGCTACTCAGAGATGACATGGCCCTGTTCACATTTACAGGGCTGTACTGTAAACTGAGGGGGGGGGGGGGGGGGGGGGTGCTTTCATGTATAGGAGCTTCTTACTGTATGTGTTGGAGAGTGTGTTGGCCTTATGGCAGAGTAAGTCGGTAAGTAAGCCTTGTTGAGCCATGTGGCCCATAGGGCAGGAGTCCTATCTCCTGTTTATGTAGCGTGAAGCAGCTTGACGTACAAGTACACCCCCTGGACATGGTGCTAGTATGTTGCAGGGACTTGGAACCCCAATCCAGCACTTAATGCTGAGTGCCAAGCAGGGGGGAATTGGGTCCCAATCCCGACCTCCCAATCTCAGGGCAGACACTCTAAACACAAGGCCACTGAGCTGGTATGGCAGAGTGCACGAAGAAATAAAGAATAATGGTTTGATTGCGAGATTAGCCCCAGACTCACACACACACAACACAGACTCACAGACCTCTCTCTTCTAGATGGCTCAAACCTGTTTCACTTTACTTTTACTTTATTTTATTATAGATCCCCATTAGCACTTGCCTAATAGACAGGTTTCCTGTTAGTAAACATGAGAGGATATGACCGCGCAGAGGAGGGGGAAGCCTATAGAGGGCGCCATTACCCGCAGCAGCTCTGGTCAAATGTCCATTCATAAAAGAAATGATCTTCACCGGGTTTAATGAAAGTAGATTAAATTATGCAGTTTGTAATACCTTGTTTACTCAATAAAAATGATTTGTGGGAAGTTGGATCTGTTTGTATATAATAGCAGCATTATGCCTATTATGCCTATAATAGCAGAATTATGGCTATCTAACTCCCGAACACAACAACAGAGTGAACGGCGCAACAATTCGTTTCCCCCGAGCATGCGCAGATTGCGCATTCTGCTCTGTGATGACGTCGCGCGGAAACCCGTCTATAAGCATGGCTATTCTTCCTGGGGTCCTCCTTCTGTCCTAGGAGGCTCTATTCACAGCAGCCATATTATCACTTCCTTCACAGGTGTTACCAATGATACTAATGAAGGCTCTGTTCCATTTAGTGTAGCACAGTGGTTTCCACGACCCCCATAACTCTCAGAGTTACACACCTGTAAGGGGCCATTTGGAAGCCCATGAGGGTCCCTGGACCCCAACTGTAGACCCACTGGTGTAACAGAGTGTTTCCAGTGAGCCAACATGCACAACATCAGCACCTCTGACTCTGTTTGACCTGAATGGAACAGAGCCTTCATTAGTATCATTGGTAACACCTGTGAATGTCTTCATAATATGGCTGCTGTGAATAGAGCCTAGAGGCATGCTGTAAAACACGCACTGAGGAAGAAACGAGAAGGATGACATTATTAGGTGATTCGATGATGATCTGAAGGCCTGTCTTTGTACTGTGTGTGTGTGTGTGTGTGTGTGTGTGTGTGTGTGTGTGTGTGTGTGTGTGTGTGTGTGTGTGTGTGTGTGTGTGTGTGTGTGTGTGTGTGTGTGTGTGTGTGTGTGTTTCTACAGGAAGCTGACCACGGTTCTGAAGAACTACGTGGAGAACGCAGAGAAGCTGACCGAGCAGCTGTTGAAGGCCATGAAGGCTCTGGAGTACATCTTCAAGTTCATCGTTCGCTCCAGGGTCCTCTTCAACCAGTATGTGTAACTCTCTCACTCTCTCTCTCTCTCTCACACACACACACGCACACACTCGGAGGAAACGTAGCAAATATTAACACTCAGCACCTCGGACAGCATCCGGGATCCTTAGTTTAACCCATTGAGGCCTGAGGTTCCGATTCTGCAAAATGTCTTCTAAATCTTAAACGGTTTTCTGAAAAACGTATGTTTCTATATCAGTGGTTTTCAAACTTTTTCATGTCAAGGACCCCCAAAATGATATGAATTTGGCCGCGGACCCACATCTCAAAATACGTGGTTCCAGGGACCCCCAGAAGCAAAGATTTGAGTTAAAAATGTTGGCTTTAAAAATATATATATTCAAAGATTTGCACACATTTTCACGATTTTTGAATAGCCAAAGTGTTAAATAATGCTTTTTAGCTCAAATGAAGAAGTGACACAGATGCTTCTTCAGTTCTTAATGGGTTAATCTCCTTCCTTGTTCCTTATAAATATTAATAAATATTACTAGTGGTGTCTAGGGGTCTGTAGGTTTATCATTCGATCGCTACATCGCCTCGCCAGCGCGTTTATTTATTATGTAACAGGCCATTACTTAGTGGGATTAGGTGGAGGTTAAGGGGCTCTGTGTGATAAGGTAATTTGACTGGATGTTCTTATAATTAGCCGTAGCAGGGATGTTAAATGGGTGATAATGTTGTGTGGAGGTGTGTGGGAGGTGGGCGGGGGAACTGATATATGGTATAATTGAGTGTGTGCAGAGTTTGATTGGCTTTTTGTAACCGTGAGTCTAGAGGACATGCCGTCCTCTACAGTACTTCACATCTCAGACCACCACTCTGTCTTCTCTCTTTTAACCCCCGGTTGGTCCACCTTGGGAAACGTGTTCTCTCTCTCTCTCTCTTTTAAGTGAACCTGCTACAGTAACTAACTGTGTTTTAACCCATTGAGACCTGACGCCGATTCTACATGTCTCCTACTGTAAATCTCAGTATTCTGAAAAACATATGTTTCTATGTCAGTGGTGCTCAATCTTTTTAATTTCAAGGACCCCCAAAATAATATGTATTTGGCCGCGGACCTTCGTCAAAATATTTTGTTCCAGGGACCCCCCAGAAGCAAAGATTTGAGTAAAAAATGTTCGCTTTAAAAGTATTTATATTCAAAGATTTGCACACATTTTCACGTTTTTCAAAAAATAGCAGATCTACAAGCTCGTAGCGCGGCACTCGGTGCCGCGCTATGAGCTTGTATATCTGCTATTTTTGAATAGCCCAAAGTATAAAATAATGTGTTTTAGCTCAAATCTAAAAATGACACAGTTCCAGGTCTTAATGGGTTAAAAATCCTCCTTGATGGCACTTTCTTTGATTGCCCGACAAGCACAGCGGGGCCACTGCCAGTGTGGGGTCGTGTCACTCCACTCCCCACACTCAATCTAAAAGTCTTTTAGATCAGTGGTTTTCAACCAGTGGTCCGGGGACCACCAGTGGTCCTTGAGGGAGTTCCAGGGGGTCCCCAGCTAAATGATAGATAGGAACCAAATGGACCCTTATGGGTCTGTAACTCTGAGAGTGTAACAAATGGAACCAAATGGACCCTAACAGGTCCATTTGGTTCCATTTGTACACTCTCAGAGTTAAATTAACATTGATTTTATAATAAAAAATTGGGGTCCCAGAGATAGAAATGCCATTAAATGGGGGTCTGTAGCCTAATGCATGTTAAACTGGGGGTCCTTGAAATTGAAATGGTTGAGAATCACTGCTAGAGCCGTAAAAATCGTCTCTTATAAACCCTGCAAGGCCCAGATTCTTTTCAAGTTGTGATGATTCCTGGCTCTGTGGGGGGTATTTATATGCAAATAACCTGGCCAATGGCATTGTAAGACTAAACAATAGGACCCAATGAGGATTTAGAGGTGAAAAAAATAACAGAAAAGAAAAATGATTTAAACTAATTTCTTTATAAAACATACATGTGATCGTGCGATCACACTGGGCCTTGCAGGGATATTATTGGGGGTCCCTGGTATAACTTTTCAAATGGAGGTCCCTGGGCTAATGTGTGTCAATTTGGGGGTCCTTGACGCTAAAAAGGTTGAAAACCACTGTTTTAGATTGAAACGTTGCCTTTGAGACGACTGGTGTCCACTTGGTGTCCACTGGTGTCCACTTCCTCTGACATGTAGTGGAGTAGAAGTAAAAAATACAGAAAATTGGAAATACTCCACTAAAGTAAGAAATAATACCTCAAAATTGCACTACAGTACTTGAGTACATGTACTCAGTTACTTCTACACCACAGAGAGAGAGATAGAGTAATTGTTGTCTGTGGCAACAACAACCTCCCCGAGAGAGGGGAGGCATCAAACGTAGTGATTTCTGTAAGCCCTCAACGGTGACGAAGCGTACGGTCCATGTAATACCAGCAGCCCTGCGGGAGAGATAGCAGCAGGCTAACGCTACACCTGTCTCTCTCTCTCTCTCTCTCTCTCTCAGTCTCTTTCTCTCTCTCTCAGTCTCTCTCTCTCTCTCTCTCTGCGAGGGAAGTCAATGAAATGTGATGCGGAGGGAGCAGCCTAAACACACACACACACACACACACACACACACACACACACACGCACACACACACACACACACACACACACACACACACACACACACACACACACACACACACACACACACACACACACACACACACACACACACACACACACACACACAGGCTATATCACTGCTCTCTGCCTTCTATCCCTCCAGCACAGGCCTGTGTGTGGGTTCCCCATCAATAGCCATTTATCCCACTGATACTGAGATGGAGGGTTTATATGCTCTGTGTGTGTGTGTGTGTGTGTGTGTGTGTGTGTGTGTGTGTGTGTGTGTGTGTGTGTGTGTGTGTGTGTGTGTGTGTGTGTGTGTGTGTGTGTGTGTGTGTGTGTGTGTGTGTGTGTGTGTGTGTGTGTGTGTGTGTGTGTGTGTATTTTTTTTCTTGAGACACATCATTATTTTGTAAGACTGCGACAGTTAATACGGTCATGGACCTGCGACAGTTAATCAAACTAAGTGATTTAATACATAATAACAAATCATCGATAGTTTAATACAATAAATGATTAATAATCTGATCCAGGGGCCTTCAACAGGGGGTCCGGGACCCCCTCAGAGTTACTACAGGGGGGGCCGCCAACTCTTTGTGTGATAGCAAGCTTCCGCTTTTCAATCTAACTATATAAATGGCGACCGACTTCCGCACCCTCGGTGAGGACACCCACAGCTCTGTTATCGAATAAACAACGCACCACCAGACCACATGTCGCCAACTGACTCGCCACGGCGGCCGCGCTGAATTTACGCGTCGCGTAGGGGACATCTCATTGCTCACTACACCTTTTCCACCGCGCAACATACTTAATTCTACTCACCAAATGTCGGACAAAACGGAAGGTGAATCACTTTCCTACCGTTTACCGTGCACACCACCGACACCGAACGCCGACGGGTTTCGCCGAAACAACACGAGCGGCCGCCATTGCACTCTGCCCATCTCCTCCACACCACCACACACGCAGCTCCTTTGCTTCAACCCCCCCCCCCCCTTCTTACGTACCTCCTTTGTTCCACCCAGGCCGTTACTTTCACTTCACTCATGTCTCGATCACAATATGTCCGTCCTTCACGTGCCATGTTCATCCCAAACACACAAACAAACAGCGACGGCCACAGCACAGCACGTTGCCCAGGCTAATGTGGTAAACAAACCGTTCTAGCTTCATGACACCAAAGGACTCGACAGTGATATCATCATTATGCAACCCGGAAGTACAAATACCAAGGATACGTCAGTGATGTCAGTCGGGTTGCCAGGCATGCCAGGTTCTCTAAAAACAAGCGCCAGAAACAAGCAACCACCTTCATGACAAAAAAAAAAACACCGTAGGGGTCCGCAATGTTCCAGGGGTGTCCCCGCGCGTCCCAACACTCCACAGGGGGTCAGTGGACCAGCAGGGGGGCCGCGGACCCCCTGTGGACCCCCTGAAACATAAAAAATATTATTTCTTCTAATTTTTTCCTTTTTCAAAAAAACTTTTCCACAGTTTTACTCCGGCAATTTGGGTCCCCCAATATACACGCGGCCACGCTGGGCCCCGTGCGCGGCTGGGGTTGAGGGGGGCGTAGCCCCCCGAAACTCTAGTACTTTATAATTATTCTACTCCTGTACATGTCAGAGGAAAATATTTGTACTTTTCACTCTCCACTCTAAGTATTTGAAAACTTGAGTGACTCTGCTGATTTGTTATACATAATACAAAAAAACCTATTCTGAACATTTCTGGCTTTTCGAAAAACTGCCGATGTACAAGCTCACAACACGTTGCAATGTCTGTGTGAGTTGTAGATCTTCCATTTTCCCCCCAGAAATATATATATATATATATATATATATATATATATATATATATATATATATATATATATATATATAGATGCAAAACATTTACGTATATGAATAGTTTTACTTTTGGTACTTTAAGTACATTTTGATGCCAATACTTTTGTACTATTACTCAAGTAAAGTTTTTAACCCATTGAGACCTGGAACTGTCTCATTTTTTGTCATTTGAGCTAAAAATCATTATTTTACACTTTCGGCTATTCAAAATAGCAGATATACAAGCTTGTGCCGCGCTACAAGCTTGTAGATCTGGTAGATCTGCTATTTTTGAAAAATCGTGAAAATGTGTGCAAATCTTTGAATATATATATTTTTAAAGCAAACATTTTTAACTCAAATCTTTGCTTCTGGGGGGGTCCCTGGAACAAAATATTTTGATGGTGGTCCGCGGCCAAATACATATCATTTTGGGGGTCCTTGACATGAAAAAGATTGAGCACCACTGATATAGAAACATACGTTTTTCAGAATACTGTTGAGATTTAGGAGACATGTAGAATCGGCTTCAGGTCTCAATGGGTTAATACAGGACTTATCCTTGTAACAGAATCCTTTTGACATTGTTGTATTGATACTTTTACTTAAGTAAAAGTATCAGACAGACAGACAGACAGACAGACAGGAACAGAAAGACACGGCACCCCCTTAGATCTCCCATCTCTCTCTTCTCTCCCTGCTGGCATTTCAAGAGAGCTCGTTTACGTAGATTATTCATGTTTCTTTCTCGCCCATATTTTTGTGTTTTCTCGGTGACAGCAGGCAGGTGCTCTGGGGTCTTGTCTCGTTGTTTTAAATGCTAATCTGGCTGGCAGCGAGCGATGATGTATGTCGTTTTGATCCGGTGTCGTATTTCTGCATTGACAACGCACCCGGGCCCCGTTCGTTCCCTCGCAGACGCCTTTTAAGCCATTAAAACCGGGAAAGCAACTGTGTCATTTTTAGATTTTTCACTTTTGGTAAGTGATTTGCTTTTGTCAAAATAAGTGTTAAACTCATTGCTATAGAGTGTGTGTTCAGTAAAAGGAGTCTCCATGTCTCTCCAGCTCTTTAGTAAACAGAAAATGCATTTTCAGTGCTCTCTCCTGATTGGCTTAAATGTTGTCACCTACCTGAAAAAGTATTTATATTCTGTTTACTAAAGAGCTGGAGAGACCCCTGTGACCCAACAAACTCTGAAGCAATGATTACTATCAGATTATAGTACTTTAACCGTTTTAACCAACCCCCCCCCCCCCCCCCCCAACAAACAAAATAAAAATATCACTTACCCTACCTTTAACCAATTTAACCATTATGTTATACTTTGTCGCACTATGAGCACTATGAGCTTGTAGATCTGCTATTTTTGAAACTTTGTGCAAATCCTTAAATATAGGCCTGTGTATTTTTTTGAAGCAAACATTTTTAACTCAAATCTTTGCCTCTCTGGAACTCTGGAACAAACTATTTTGAGATGGGGGGTCCGCGGCCAAATAAATATAATTTGGGGGGTTTTGACATAAAAAAAGTTTGAGAACCACTGATATAGCAACATACATTTATTTCAGAAAACCGTTAGGATTTAGAAGACATCGGCTTCAGGTCTTAAAGGGTTAATGAATTGAAGAGAGGGAAGTCACAGAGAGAGAGAGAGAGAGAGGCATCAAACCGTTATTTATTTCTACTGGGGGGGGGGGGGGAGAATGGCGGGGGTGTGTGTGTGTGTGTGGGGTTGGCAGGTCAACGCTCACATAAAAATGAAACAAAAACAAAACAACACCCTGGACATCCTCGCAGTGGTGTAAAGTAACTAAGTACATTTACTCAAGTATTGTACTTAAGTACAATTTCGAAAGTGTGAGAACACTGATACTGATACTAGAAGGCATTCATATAATCAGCCTCAGGTCTTAACACATTGACTGCCAATCGCGTAGATCTACGCGAACCTACTGTATTTAAAGCCGCAGCGTGCCAATCGCGTAGATCTACGCGAAGTGGTCTTTTTTGTAGTTTACATTAGATTAAGTCATTACCTACATTGACAAGAAATTTCATCCATCTAGACCACAGAAAAGTTGTAAAATATCATTATCTGGTCAAGTGATAATATAAAACTTGTTATTCAAAACACTAAAGTCACATAAAGTCACATAAAGTCATATTAAACTGAAAGTCTGATCCGAGCAGCAAGCGGCTGCCTGTGTTGAGTGAGGCAGCAGCACCCGTGGCAAGCAAAAAAAAAAAAAAATGCGCACTGGACGTTAGATTACCCCCTCAGGCACAAAATATCATCCATCTAGACCACTAAACCTATTATTACAAAGCCCTGAATCTGCATAAGAGCAGGGGGTCCGCGAATCTGTATCACACCGAAGGTTTTATCTGTTTTTATAAAGTTTATCCGACTCCGAGCGATCAGCGTCTCTCCCCCTGCTTAGCTGCAGCAGCCCTCACTGATCACTGAGTGCACACACACACACACACACACACACACACACACACACACACACACACACACATACACACACACACACACACACACACACACACACACACACACACACACACACACACACACACACACACAAGCCAAAGCCTGTCATCGGGGACCCCCAGTCCACGGCCAGGGACCGCCTGGGGGGTCCCCGATCGATACACAAGCACAAGCCTGTCGCCTCTTTTTTCTCCAAAAAAACAACACGCTCCGACCGCAACCCCCCCTCCCACACACACACACACACACACACACACACACACACACACACATAGCCCTGGTTCAGAGCGTACACACACACAACCTCCACACACACACACACACAACCTCCAACCCCCAGGCGGGGACCCCCAGTCCACGGCCAGGGACCCCCTGGCCACCTGGGGGTCCGAGGGTCCGAACGATCCGCACCTCCCCACACACACACACACACACACACACACACACACACACACACACACACACACACACACACACACACACACACACACAAAACCTCCAACCGCCCAGGGACCCCCCACTGGAGGGTCCACCTCCAGTGAAAAATAACCTCAGCCTACCTTTAGCAGTTTTCTGCAACACGGTGGGATCATGGCAAAGTTGGCAAACGGTGGGATGTCCATTTAAAAAATAAACTCCATGGACACGGTCGCCTTTTGTTTTTTCCTCCAAGGAAAGACTGGTGATGCGAGGTTACTTGTTTTTCAAACAACGTAGCGATGGCCAACTACACACACACACACACACACACACACACACACACACACACCCTACAAGTCCAGGGGGTCCCAGGGGGTCCCTGGGCTCCGCACCGATCACGGCGAACGGATTTATCCATAAAACTCCAGACGTAACTCGTGTGTATACGCGAGGCTGCGAGCAGCCTGTAGCGAGGTGGACGCGCGCGCGCGCACACACACACACACACACACACACACACACACACACACACACACACACACACACACACACACACACACACACACACACACACACACACACACACACACACACACACACACACAGAAACAACATAGCGATCATGGACAACTACACACGCGCGCGCGCACACACACACAGGATTCATGGCGACTGACGCCCGCAATGTTCGCAATAAGTTTTTCTTTATTTTTTTCAAAGTAATGATAGCGAGGCAACCACATCTCTCGTTTGTTTTGGGCTTGTTTTCATAGACCTGGTTGCTTATTTCTCTCTCACAACCTGGCAACAATGTGTCCCACGTGGCCACTAGAAGAGGGTGTTCAACCTGCGGGTTGCGATCTCGGGTTGGGAACGAGAGAGAGAGAGAGAGAGAAACAAAGGGCTGGCTTGTAGGCCTAGATCTGCTATTTTCAAACAAAATGAGGTCCCCAGTTCAAATATGATTATTTTGGGGGGGTCACAGTCTGAAGCCTGACTGACAGACAGACAGACAGACTTATTTTTATTTATTTATTTATTTTCACAAATCATGATAAATGGCATAAAAGAAAAAAAAAAGCTGATCTAAAAGCTCAGTAAAAGCTAGTAGATCTGCTATTTGCTGCTATGAATACAGGTGTGGCTTGAGATTTTGACTTGTGTGGGCAAAAAGTTTGGAAAAGGAAGCTCTCGATGAATGTATTGATGTTGCACTTTGAACTTTGAATTATTATTTATTATTTGGGGGAAAAAACACTTTGAAAAAAAAATTACAGTGAATAATGTTGTTTGAAATGAGCTGAAATAAGCTTGCACTTTGGAAACAGTGATAAATGTACAATCAAAAGCATTTTTTTTTAAATGTCTTTTTATAAACAAGTATTGTTTACATGACTGATGTCAATGAAGGGGCAAAATAAATGTCAAACACTTTTGAAATCATTTTATGCATCTAAAGTGTGTCCTTTTACTAAAACCCTCATAACTCTGAATCTAAACAAAAAGGTCTGTTTTTGGTGAAGACCAAGCTGTATTCAACTACCTCTAGCTAAAGAACGGAACATGCTATCAACTCACTTTTTTTTTCAGAAAAAAGAAGAGATTCTAAGCTTTTTTTTGAGATATTCCATTTGTTTATAGTCATACCACAAAATGTTCTGTGAGTCCTCAAATATGAGTCAGAATGGTCAAAATTCCTGGCATTGGCTGATCCTGTTATAGAAAAACCTCTGGCAGTCAATGTGTTAATGGGTTAATGTACTGGTACCTATATACAGTAGGTACCAGCACTGCAGTGCACCAGATGTGGCCATGAGAGCAAATGAATGATCTTTGTGTGTATTTGAAACTTAACCATGCTGCTCTCTCCTCCTTAGACTGTATGAGAACAAAGGAGAGGCTGACTTCATGGAGTCCCTGAGGGACCTCTTCACGTCCTTCAATGACATGATGAACAGCAGCGCAGAGAACACCGGCATGGTGAAGGTAAGGCTGTCACACACACCTGTTAACCCCTGGACAACATCTGCACCACTTACTATTCAATGAACAGACTTTATTACGCCTGCAGCAAAAGAAAAAGAAAAAAAATCCAGTTCACATACACACACAAGATTATTTATATATATTTTGTCGCTGTCGGGCAGAAACCTTGAACCTCCATAGTTCAACTTTTTGTTTATGTTCGTGAATGAATTCCCTACTTTGTCGTACAAAGCGTGTGTGAGGTAAAAGCAGTGAAAAGATTCTGATCTTACACTCTACAACGTGTGAGCCTTTGGAAAGTGAAGTGAAAGTAGTTCATCCTGTCTGGATTTTTTTATTATTGAACTGATAGAAAGTAGAGTAACAGTTTTTGACTAAATAATAACTGCAAGGAATCCAATCCATATATTGAAAAGTACCTTTTTTTAAAAAAATACAAGGTTCCCATCCCACAGCAACAATATGTATATAGGTATAATATTGTTTCTCTCTCCCTCTCTCTCTCTGTCTTTTGCTGTATGGGTATGAGGTTCAACCGTCATGTGTTTATTTCGTGCGTGCGTGCGTGCATTTTCTTTCTTCTTTCTCTGTGTTTCATTCTGACCTTCCTTGACTGTGGTCTATGTTTATTTCCCTTGCGTGTGTGTGTGTGTGTGTGTGTGTGTGTGTGTGTGTGTGTGTGTGTGTGTGTTTTCTCTCTTCTCTCTCTGTGTTTCACTCTGACCTTGACTGTCCTCTGACCCGGTCTCCTCCAACCTTCTCTTCTTTAGCTGCTCCTCAAGGTATTTGTGTGACCTTCTCCTCACCTTGCTCCCCGCTTAGGCCTTTTAATTGTTCTCCATCATCCCCCACAACACCCTGCTGTTGTGTTGCCATCAGAAATTAACATGCTCACACACACACACACACACACACACACACACACACACACACACACACACACACACACACACACACACACACACACACACACACACACACACACACACACACACACACACACACACACACACACACACACACACACACATAGAGCTCGCGTGATGTACGACGTTGTATCAATACAGGCCAGGGATGCCCACACTTTTTTTTACTTGAGAACTACTCAATAAGATCTGCCAACCAAAACATAATTATTCCATTGCTGAAAACACTTTAAAATGTACCCGTGGGGGCTGTTATAAATGTATTGAAACCTGTATGTATGTATTGAAAAATGTATTGAGAGCATTGAGGTTTACCCTCATTTGCAATGCTGACGAGATTACATACACAAAAATCAACAATTAAGGCACATACAGGTATAAAACACAGAAACAACAAAATAAACCATAACAGAACATTTGTAAGTTAAGAACAATTACATGTTGAGGTAGGGAGATTTAAGAGCAGGTGATTAAATTGTCCATAGGATATTGGGGCATTCATTTTTAGCGTGAGTTGTAGAGTGTTCCATGACATAGGAGCATCAAAGCAGAAAGCAGATTTCCCCAGTTCAGACTGAACAGGTGGAACCTCAAGTGTAAGCCAGTCACTTTAATTACAAAATGACTCTCCACTTTTCCTTCCTGTTTGGAATAGTGACAATGGCGTTACTTATAAGGCAAACACACTTGGAATAGGATATATTGAAAAATAGTCTTGGTAGGTTTTCGGTTTCTTTGCCACACATGTGTACAACTTTCTGATGCTACTGAAGTTTTTGTGCAACACCCTTGAAACTTGAAAACATTGCATTGTGGGTGCTGAGTCCTGACAGGGCGTTTTTTAAAGTCACCTTATTTCAGGTGGCAGATGACAAAAGGAGGAGTTTTGTGATTTGGCAGGTGGTCTACCTGCGAGTGCACAGCCTTTGTGATCTACTTTTAGATCGCAATCTACCTTTTGGGCACCTGTGATATAGGCGATACCGCAACCTGATGAAGGTCCAAGTGACCGAAACATTGTACCTCTAATAAACCCATTTTCAGTGGTGTAAAGTAACTAAGTACATTTACTTAAGTACTGTACTTAGGTAAAATGTTGAGGTAGTTGTACTTTACTGGAGTGTTTCCAATTTCCAATACTTTGGGAATTGAAATTACTTGTACTCCACTACATCTCAGAGGCAAATATTATACTTTTAGTCCTCTACATATATTTGAAAACTTTAGTTAATAGTTACTTAGTACTGTAGATTTTAATTATTATTACACACCATACATTAACCACTTCAGCCCTATATACATTTTGGCCATTTGAATATAGCCGATCTAGTGAGCTTGTAGATCTGCTATTTTCAAAAGATTTATTACACATTTGAAAACTTGTGGAATGGGATATTCTGCATAATGAGTAATTTGACTTTTGCTACTTTTAAGTACATTTGAATACTTTTTATATTTTTACTCAAGTACATTTTTGAACATTTTTGGTAAGAAAATAATGGATTGTTGTAGCCCTAATCACGTAGCACATTGCAGCACACACACAGAGCAGCACCTGGGCGTATAGTAACCCAGACACACGGTGCACGCTCAGCCGTAGGAGATGCCCCGGAGTCAATTAGGAGTCAGATGCTGTGTAATTGGGTTAGATATTAATCCATTAAGACCTGGAACGCTAGCCTGGGTGCCAGCCTGCTTCGCTACGTTCGGTGGATTTTTTTTCTCTCTGCGCTTCTCAGTCTGGAATGCCTCCTATCTCCAGGAGGCGGGACACAGCAGCCAAGGTTCGAAACCTACCGTGGCTTCTGATTGGTCTGTGGTGCGGGGCGGGACAAAAAAAACGGTGTGATTGTTTTGATTCGTCATTCGTTTGAACAACATCCAATCAGCAACGACGTTGCCTAATGTAACATATGTAGTTCCAGTGTAGTTCTACAAGACGAGTCAATCGGGGGCATTCCAGACTGATAAGCGCAGAGAGAAAAAAAAATCTGCTGAACGTAGCGAAGCAGGCTGGATCCCAGGCTACTGGAACGCATCTGTGTCACTTTTTCATTTGAGCTAAAAAGCATTATTTTACACTTTGGCTATTTTTGAAAAATCATGAAAATGTGTGCAAATCTTTGAATATGTATATTTTTAAAGCAAACATTTATAACTCAAATCTTCGCTTCTGGGGGTCCCGGGAACAACATATTTTGAGATGGGGGTCCGCGGCCAAATACATATACATTTTGGGGGTCCTTGACATGAAAAAGTTTGAGAACCACTGATATAGCAACATAGTTTTTTTCCAAAAAACTGTTGGGATTTAGAAGACATTTTGTAGAATGGGAACCTCAGGTCTTAATGGGTTAAGCTTTACTGTCACTAAATTAAAAATTGATCTTGAGGAACAGGCTTTTGGGTGGGGGGGAGGGGGGGTTGGGGGAGGGGGGGGGGGGGGGTAAAGCAGGATCGTGCTGAAGCACTGTGACAGCTGGAAGTTAATAAGCACTCTCTGTCACACCTCCAGACTTTATCCCACTGAACATCTGGGCAGCGTGCACACGCACACATGCACACACACATGAGGATACGTACACGCGCTTATGGACACATGCTGTACATACATAAACATACGGACGGACACACACACACACACACACACACACACATACACATACCGATAAGCACTTCCTGTCACACCTCCAGACTTTATCCTATTGAACATCTGGACAGTGTGCGTGCGCACACACGCACACATGGGTACACACATATGGATACATACACGCTTAGGCACACATACAGTACATGTGCCTACGGACACATATACATGCATGCTGCAGATACTCGCACACCTGCATTCTTGCATATGGACACATATCAGACCGATAAAAACGCACACACGCGAGCACGCGCGCACGCACACACACACACACACACACACACACACACACACAGGTTTGGGTGTCAAGCATCTAAGTTTAATTCACACATAACTCCACATAATTTCTCAATTTCTGCTATGATAAAAATGCGCATGCACACACACACACACACACACACACACACACACACACACACACACACACACACACACACACACACACACACACACACACACACACACACACACACACACACACACACACACACACACACACACAGACAAGCACACACACGAGTGCACGCTCACAGTCACGTTCAAACCTCGGGGACAGTGAGCCACACATCAGTGGTGATTGTGTTTGTCTCACTCAGAAACAACAACTCTTTGGAGATCTACTGTAGCTTGACTTCACACAGCACAGTCTAACAGGTGGCATCTAGTTTTTTGAGAAAGCAGGAGAACATAAGACTGTGTGTGTCTGGCTTTTTTTTTAAGGTGCAACAGATGCACTCGGCTGTTTACCAGAGGGTGGGTAGGTATTTATAACTGCAGGCGCTTGATAGTCGAGAGAGTCTCGAATCGCCATCAAGCAGAGCCTTTGAAATGCCACGTTCAACCTCCTATGGTCTGCCTGCGTGTTGTCTGTGTGTGTGTGTGTGTGGGAGGGAGGGCTTTCATAAAATGCATAACACAGTTGTGAAAAAGGCAGAATTTAGGACTGCTGATTGCTATCGTGTTCTATTATGAAGCAAAACGCCACAGGGGTTGTAACGATCATGCAATTTTAGTCTGCAAATTCATTGTCCTATACAAATAACTGCGAGTAACGATTTACTTGTGTTTTTGTCATTGAACATTGGAACAAATAAATCTAAATTGCATTTCCGTTTGGCTGTTAGTCTTTTAGTAAACAAAAATTGCCCAGAGCAGATATGACAAATACTGTAGCTTACATATACAGCAAACTTACTGACAATATTGTGTAGACCCCAGTACGACTAGCTTACTGCTAGATTAATTTGGCAAATCCCCACACACCTGTCCAATTCCCCACACCTGCCATTTGATTACTTAGTCAGTCCACTTTCCACAGTCAGTTCCGCACTCTTCAGACATTCTCCACACATTCTCCAGACGTTTACCACTGTACAAGGACTTTCCAGAACCGCCGACCCCCCCCCCCCATATGCCCATATATGGGTATACCCATACGCACAAAAGGGACAAGGACAGACATATATTCAGTAGATATCTCCGTATATGGGCGTACAAGGACACAGGCAGACAGACAGATCTCCATGTGCAGCGGGTACTATGACGGGTATAATGGCTATTGCATAACAGGGTGGGGCATTTGCATCGTTTCACTTGCATCATTCCCGAGTAGGCCGCTGCCCGACGAGCACAGGTCTCTGGCTAAACCATCAGAGAATATTTCAAACAATCAGCAACACATTGGTTTCCTTAAACTAAAACAAGGAGAGATGAGCCTGTCGAGTGTTGACATTGTAACTGTTCATTCAGTACCAGGACTTGCCATGACAATGTATTTTATTTGCTCCATGTTCAACTATAAACTACACTGTCCCAACACCAAAGACTGCCATATGTAAATGATTTCAGGATTTGACCATTACGTAATGCTTTTGCACAAAGTATGTTTATACAATTGTTTTCATTTTTGTTGGCCTTAAATATTGCTGCTGTTCCTCTATCTATGCAGAGAAAGTTTTGTTTTTGATGGTTGTTTACATCATTGGAAAGCCTTTTCATGGCCATGTTGAGATCATATAGTTTAAAACATATTGAGATTGTGTCTCTAGAACTTGAACTGAATTGTCATCCTGAAACGTTTTTTAAGTGAAAAGATAAATCACAGGTCTCAATTAACTGTGATCAGGCCATATATTATGTAATAATTACGACAGGGCCTGCTAATAAGTCAAGTGCTGAGAAAAAAACAGAGCTGTATGTGTTTAGACAGAATGATGAAGACAGGTGGCATGGCTCCGGTTTTTAAATGGCTGCCAGGCAGGTGGCAAGACGTCCAGGAATGCGTTGGCGCTATACACATGCATTAAAATATGTCGGCCCCCGAGCTCTGACAGCATTCATTATGATGTTTCATTTCGTCGAACGCCAAGTCCATAACAAAAGCTGCTGGCATGTTCCCCGTGTGCTAACACAGCCTTCACTCACATCCTGGCAGTAAGCAGTTCCACGATTCCAACAACCAGTGATGCAAAACAATACAGAAACCTCTTATCTCCATTTTCTAACTTTTGTGGTTGTTGTTTTTTCGTAAATGAATGTCTTGGATCATTCTACAGTGTCACACAAAAGCACTAAACGTAGCATTTCCACAAGCCCGAAAGCTTGTAGATCTTGTTGAGCTTGTAGATCTCCTACTTATGCTATTTTTTAACTGTTCGAATCTTGACCATCAGGTAAAAATTAGTGTCAGATCCTGTGTCTAGGTGAGACATGACCTATGACACATTACATTTACATTACAATTACAGTCATTTACAGGCTTTTATCCAAAGCGACTTACAATAAGTGCATTCAACATAGGTGGGGAACGGAACTACTAATCACCAGAAGCATTAAGTGCATTCTCTTCTAAAACAAGCAACCAAGAGTATACCTACAGTAGCACTAAAGTAAAAGTGCAATATATCAGCTACCTACTTTCATAAACAGATGAGACAAAGTAGGAAAATCAAATGAGCAAGAGCTAAAACAAATAAGTGTAACAAATACACAAGACAATAAGACAATAAAACAAGAGTTTTTACAACTAGTTAACAACAAGTAGGCAAGGCGAAGAGGAAGGGTAGTGTTTCCTGAAGAGGTGGGTTTTCAACCTGCGGCGAAAGATGGGCAGTGACTCTGCTGTCCTGACATCAGTGTGAAGTTCATTCCACCACTGTGGGGCCAGAACAGAAAAAAGTTGTGACCATGTCGATCGGCCAGAAGGACCCTTGCGCGACGAGGCAATCAATCGCCCCGAGGTGGCCGATCGAAGTGGTCGGGCAGGGGTGTAAGCAATCGACCATAGCGCGGAGGTAAGAATATAAAGAAGGAGCTTTCACTGCCCTATAGGCTAGCACCAGGGTTTTAAACTGGATGCGAGCCGCTACGGGGAGCCAGTGTAGACACGATCTAAATGTCTCAATAGAAGAGAAGGGAGACAAAATACAACCACCCCAATTGTATATCTTATATTGTATTAACCTACTCTTAGGACATTTCATTTTATTCATTAAAAAAAAAGTTACTTCGTGCCACTTTAACTAGAGTACTTGAATACATGTTACTTTCCACCCACTGCCAACAACCCCTCCCAAAACCAACTTAACCAGAAACAATGACGGAATGGCATGCGTTGCCACAGCTTTGCGAGTGTAATCAGCCTGTATGGATGGAAGACAGACTGGCACCTCTGCTAATATGCACAGATGCTGCATAAACACCCCCGACCCACCTTGGCTGGCATTTAGATCAGTCAGTCAGAGAGGGAGGTGTCGGCTCGGATAATCGCTCCCCATTATTAACGGATGGCTCCGTAATCAGCCTCTCGGAGCCGCACCGTTGATGACTTCATTACGGTCAACCCACGGCTTGATGGAGAGAGAGGGAAGCATCCAGGATGTTTGAACGACGGCCAGGCCGCTCGCTTGACCACTTAAGACCACTCTTTTCTGTATTCTGTTATTTTGGGGAAGGCCTTGGCTGAAAATAGCCGATCGACAAGCTCGCAGCGTGACACGTTGGAAGCTGGAATCGTGAATGTAAGCAGTTTAAAAGACGTTTTTGTGAATTCTGCCGAGTTTCGGAAGTTACTGAGCATGCACGGCCACTGTGTCTGTTGTCACGGTTACGATGCCCCAGGCTATGGGATGTAATCAGCCACTGCCAGTGTTTTTACTAATCTTTTATGACCCACAGACATTTTCTTTACAATAAGGACATCAGATGTCTGGGGGGAAAGACGAGAGTCTTTTCTTTCTTCCAAAAATAAATAACCGCGATCTTCCGTTCATTAGTTATCGGTTATCCTCGCACTCCATCCACTTTCCCTGCACTCCGCAACCAGGTCTGCGTATTTTGCCATATTTCTTTCGTAGTCAGCTTCCAGTCCATCCTCCCACGGCACTGTGTGCTCGATCGGCAGTGCTGACTTCACTGCTGCAGACCACAGCACCACATCTGGTCTTAAAGTGGTGCTGCAGATTTCCCGTGGGAACTGGAGCTGTCTGTCTGCCCAGATCCACTTCCATCTTCCACTCCGCCCCCATGGTGTTAACAGCTTGCTGGAGGGTGGTTGATCTCTTTGCTGGAGTGTTCTGCAGGTTCCCCTTTGCATGAGGAAGTGAATCCTCTGTTGGCTCCTTGATGAACTCGGGTTATTCGCCTCCTGGCGCTACTTTTCTCCAGCACCTCTGCCAGCTTCCTGAGCACTTGGTCATGCCGCCATGTGAGCCTGATTAATTTTAGTTCATTCGGGGGTCAATTATTAAAAAAAAATACTTAAACGCTATATACTGTACTTCGTCGTAGGTCTAATAGCAAAAATTGCAGATCTTTCAGCTCACTGTCGCAATGAGACGTGTTGAGCTGGCAGATATGGTATTTTCTCTGAATGTTCTTACAGTATATTTTCGCTTAGATTTCTTCTATTTTCACCCAATGTTCTTCTGTTTTCGCCCAATCTTCCTCTGTGTTAGTCCACTGTTCACCTACTCGATTTATAGGCATGCCAAAAGGATGAGATGGGAGAATGTCGATATTGTGCCATATAGTAGTGTTATATTTAGTTCATTAACCTCATCTTCCTTCCTCAACAACCACCAAACCCTCTAATCTAACCTCCCCATCGCAAACATTTGCCTTTTTATGTTGTTGTTTCATTCTTGTGTATGTGTCTTTTTAACACTTGCCATTTTGGCCAGGTTTCACTTGCAAAAAAAAAAGACATCTCTGATCTCACTGTGACGACCTGGTCAAATACAATGAAACCTATTATGACATGGCCAGAATGTTGGCTATTTAGAAATAGCAGATCTACAAGCTCGCAGCTTGTACATCTGCCATTTTTGAAGTGTTTTATTTTCTTTTGCATAATTTAGATATTTTTTTTACACAGAAGAAGGGGTTTATTATGGGAGGAACATTCGCCCAAAAAGTAGCAGATCTACAATTTGAGCTTGTAGATCGGCTATTTTCGGTAAAGACATTTGGTGTAGATGGAAAATAAACGGTCCAAGTACAATTAGTTGTAACTCAGGTCAAGTTTTACTAAGAATAGAGTAGTTCACCCAAAAAAAAAATCTATCTATTACACACCTCATGAAGCCTTGAATTGATGGCGATTTCTTTGTTTTTGTCCCTTTCCTAAACCAATGATTTGACCAGCGGAGGCTCCGGTGAGTCTCCTGTTGACCGATGACCCGGTCACCAAATTATTGGCTCAGGATTGTGACAAAAACAAAGCAATCTCCATGAATTCGAGGCTTCATGGGGTGTGTAATTGATAGAACATAAGTAATTTGGGTCCTTTAAGTGGTCATGCCTGTGGCCTGCAGAAGGTGACATGTGCTTTATATAGATAGAAACGCATGTCGCCGAGAGCCACAGAATGTTCATTAGCCCGAATTGGCCAATAAGGGAAGTCCAGACTGCAGGGCACACACGGTTAATTATGTTCCCCCGTAACGAGACACACGATTATTTGAGACGCATAGACCAAAGTGTTCCAGAACAGCTTACTGGGTACTAATTAATGACTGTGCTAATTAGCTTCCAACTGAAAATGCAGTTTGTGATCGTGCCTTTTTGTTCTTTGTCTTGGTGTCCAGGGCGCCGCGCTGAAGTACGTTCCCACCATCGTCAATGACGTCAAGCTGGTCTTTGATCCCAAGGAACTCAGGTAAATTGAAACGAGAGTGCAAACCGCCCTCTGACTCTCTCTCTCTCTCTCTGATGTGTGTTGTGTGTGTGTGTGTGTGTGTGTGTGTGTGTGCGTGTGTGTGTGTTTGTGTGTGTGCGTGCACGTGCATGCATGCGTGCGTGCATGCCCTGGGACATAAAACATCCTACCATCTCCCCGCCTGTGACAAAATAAAGTAGCATTTTCTTGCTATGCTAGGACCTGGATATACGTACACTTTGGCTATTCAAAAGTAGCAGATATACAAGCTCATAGCGTGGCACCGAGCTTGTAGATCTGCTATTTTTGAAAAATCTCGAAAATGTATGCAAATCTTTGAATATATATTTTTTAAAGCGGACATTTGTAACTCAAATATTTGCTTCCGGGGGTTCCCTGGAACAAAAAAAAATTAGATGGGCGTCCGCGGCCAAATTCGTATACAAATTTAGGGTCCTTAACATGAAAAAGTTTGAGAACCACTGACATAGTAACATACGTTTTTTTTCAAAAAACAGGATTTAGAAGAAATTTGTAGAATCGGCCTCAAGTCTTATAATGGGTTAATTGACAAAAAAACAAACCAAAAGAAATGAATACAAAATATGGAGATACAAGGTTTGTGCCCTACAGTGATGACATTCTGCTGTGTTTTAATGTTGCTAATATTGTTGCCACCGTAATGTAAAATGAATGCAGAACTGGGTCAGCTTAGGACACGATGCAGTACAACCCTCCCACTGAACCGACTCCCCCCCCCCCCCCCCCCTCCCCCCCCGCTCCTCTCTTCCACTCCGCCAAAGTCCTTCCTCTCATTAATGTTCTCTCTTTCACCTGACACTGCATCTGAAGAAACAGGAGCCACGGCTCATTAAAGCCAATTTACTGTACACAGAATGGTCGAATTGAACGTAACACCCTCGTGCGAGGGGGGAAACGAAGGATGCAATCATATTTGCTTTTGCTTTGGCAAGCGCCTCTTTGAATTAAAATTTCATGTTTAACCCGTTAAGACCTGGAACGCATCTCTGTGTCATTATTAGATGTCTTTGGCTATTCAAAAATAGCAGATCTACAAGCTCATTTTGAAAATGTGTGAGAAAAAAATAAAGTCTTTGAATATATATTTTTTTAAAGCGAACATTTTAACTCATACAGTATCTTTGGCTTCTGAGGATTCTACAAATGTCTTCTAAATCCTAACAGTTTTTTGACAGTTTTTTGTTGCTGTAATGTTAGTGGTCCTCACACTTTTGTCATGTCAAGGATGATAGGTATTTGGCCGCGGACCCCCATCTCAAAATATTTTGTTCCAGGGACGCCCAGAAGCAAATATTTGAGTTCCAAATGTTTGCTTAAAAAATATATATATCTCTGCTGTCCGGCAGGAACCAGCTAACTCCAAAATGTTCATTTTTCAGGAAATGAAAAAAGAAAAGAAAAGTGGAGTTAGGATGTTTTGTTCATCATTGATAAGAACAGCTGAATGGACCTCCGTGCTCACAATGAGGTTGGAGGTAAAAAGGGGGTGGAGCCTGGAGTCAGCAAAACTACTAACTGGAATTAGCTGGTTTAGCAGAAAGTTTGAGGATCCAATGGAGTTAGCTGGTTTTGTCAGAAGCACTTTTTAATACTTTTCATTGGTTCAATATTTTTTTTTTTACCAACACACAGACGTAAAGGGTGTTCAATAGCACTGATTTATGGAAAAAAAATGCAAAAGCGGAAAAATTGAGTTGGTTGCTGGTTCCTGCCGGACAGCAACGATGATTTGCACACATTTTAAACGATTTTTCAAAAATAGCAGATCTACAAGCTCATATGAGCTTGTATATCTGCTATTTTTGAATAGCGAAAGACATCTAAAAATGACTAAGATGCGTTCCCGGTCTTGATGGTTTAAGATGTATGCCTAACCAGCCGTTGGGATATTATTGTGTGTTGGGCCTGTCCTCTCTCTCTCTCTCTCTCTCTCTCTCTCTCTATCTCCAGCTCCTTTATACCGTGGGCTGTTTTCTCTTTGAAGCACTTAACATTCACCACATGCGCAGGGATGGGAATTGGTTAAACATACCCAGGTTGCCGTGGAAACCTTTGCAGTGGCTGTTTCCACTACTACTAGAGTGTCCGTTGCAGTTTTAACCCATTAAGACCTGGAACTGTCATTTTTAGATTTGAGCTAAAAAGCATTACTTTACACTTTGGGCTATTCAAAAATAGCAGATATACAAGCTCATAGCGCGGCACCGAGTGCCGCGCTACGAGCTTGTAGATCTGCTATTTTTTAAAATTCGTGAAAATGTGTGCAAATCTTTGAATATATATATTTTTAAAGCAAACATTTTTAACTCAAATCTTTGCTTCTGGGGGTCCCTAATTTTTTTTTTTGATGGCGGCCAAATTCATATAATTTTGGGGGTCCTTGACATGAAAAAGATTGAGCACCACTGATATAGAAACATAGGTTTTTCAGAAAACTGTTGGGATTTAGGAGACATGTAGGATCGGCTTCAGGTCTCAATGGGTTAATGCTGGCGTGCCGTGACTGTCATCAGCTAGCCCTTTACCCTCACCTCCTCAATGACACATCACTGGGCGCTCGGGTGGCGCAGTGGTAAAGTAGCCTGCCCCACCACCACCACCACCAACCGGATGCCGTGGGTTCGATTCCACTGTGGTGCACTCGGCTTTGTCGAGCCTCTACGCCAGTGGTTCTCAACCAGTGGTTCGGGGACCACCAGTGGTCCTTGAGGAGTTTTCAGGTGGTCCCTAGCTAAATGATGGAGAGTTTGGTAACCAAATGGACCCTCATCTTTAACTCTTGAGAGCGTAAAATGAAACCAAATGTCCGTGGCTCAAATGCCGAATAAATAATGGACCTTGATATGAAACGGGTTGAAAACCACTGTTCTACGCGAACATATTTGGCCCGTGGGGGCCAAATATGGGGGTCCCCAGCGAACAGATGGCTATTCAGACGTTGGCTATGATGTTCTTGTGTTTGACGTACACATGGGCCAGACATGTCGATCAAACAGACCAGGCGGGTCTGGGACCGTGTAGTTTCTTGAGCAAGTTAACATAGCATCACAATCATTTTAACCATGCCATCCATGTATACGTTGGCTATTCAGAAATAGCAGACATGCAAGCTCACAGCTTGTACATCTGCTATTTGTGAAGATTTTGGAAAAATCTTAAAAGTATTAGAATCTTTTTTTCCATAAGTTTTAATTTTTTAATTAAAACTTAAAAGTCTTCTCTTCTGGGGCACGAAAAAGTTTGAGAACCACTGGTCTTGAGGACGGTGTTTGAGAAACCAGTGCTGGCATAGTTAACAGATGCCCCCCGTGGGCACTGCCCTTGATGTCCCTGCCCTGTCCCACTTCAAACCCCTTTAATCTCTCGCTGAAGGGACGCAGCACAGAAAAACAAAATAATATATTAACTCGGCCTCATTTGCAGTGCATTATACTTACAAATGTGCATGGCAATCTCTTGTGATGTATGTACTAGAAGCATTTCAGCAGCAAATTAGTCTTGGAAAAACATTTGGCACTCATATTTCATTCATTGGACGCATTTTTGGTCAAGCATTTAATTCTGTCTTTATAATCTTTTTCTCTCACACTGAACTCCCTACAAACGAGTGTTGGCAGGGCTGTTCTTCACAGTGGTATAGAAGACGTTTTGGACTCAAGTCAAAGTAACAGTACACCACAGGGTACTTTGACTTATTTAACCCATTAAGACCTGAGGCAATTCTTAAAAATGTTTTTTTTTTCTCTCAAAATTTTCAAAAATAGCTGATCTACAAGTTCATAGCGCGGCACTCGGTGCCGCGCTATGAACTTGTATATCTGCTATTTTTGAATAGCCAAAGAAATCTAAACAGATGACACAGATGCGTTCCCGGTCTTAATGGGTTAAGTGAAAGTACAAAAGTATTGGCATCAACATATACTTAAAAGTAGTTCAAGTAAAAGTACTTATTCAGCATTTAGCCACTTGTTATTGGACTATAATTATCGATCATAAACCACCCCTATGGCTATTCAAAAATAGCAGATCTACAAGCTCACAACGCGTCGCATGGTGACGTATTGTGTGCTTGTAGATCTACTATTTCCCCCCCAAAAAATAAATAAATGGATAAATAATTATTAAACTAAGTCTATGAAGTAACTACAGCTGTCAGGTAAAGGTAGTGGAGCAAAAAGTACAATGTTTGCCTCTGAGATGTAATGCAGTGGAAGTACTGCATAGAGTATTGAAACATGGACTTACTCAAGTAAAGTAAACGTAAGTACAGTACTTGAGTATCAGCTCAGTGGCCTTGTAAAAATGCAATAAAATATTGCTTTGCACTCAGCATCAAGGTGGTAAGTCCCATACAGTACATACTAGCATCATATCCAGGGGGTGTACGTGTGCATCATGGCAGGGGGGATATATGTGTACATCAAGCCGCCTCACTCTACAGCAGGGGTCTTCAACCTTTTCTGCCCAAGGACCCCCTAGCTGAGAGAGAGATGAAGCAGGGACCCCCTCTATATTGCATAACATTGTGTTTTAGATTAAACTTTTTTTGTTTATGTTTACTGTTCTTTTTTCCCTCTACACCTATACCTCTTTGCCAAAAATAGCCGATCTACAAGCTCTGCTATTTTTGGCTAAAGTTCTCCTCAGAAAAGGGATGCTAGGGTTCAAGTGGTTAAGGTAAAAAAAAAAAGATCATATCACACAAAGATTTGGCGGACCCCCTGTAGTAACTCTGAGGACCCCCTAGGGGTCCCGGACCCCCTGTTGAAGACCCCTGCTCTACAGAAACAGGAGATGGGCTCCTGCCCTATGGGCCACATGGCTCGGCAAGGCTTACTTACTTTACAGTACTTGAGTAAAACCACTGCGGTTTTTCATCCCAAATTACTGATACTGAGATATATGCACAGGCCTTGATGTCTCAGTACAGAGATCAAATGGTGCAGGTTTCTCCTCGCACGCACACACACACACACACACACACACACACACACACACACGCGCACACACGCACACACGCACACACATACACACTCCAGAGTCTAATTGGTGTGGAAGCCACTCGTCTCCTAATGATGCAATATTCATTCTGCCCAAAGGAAGGCGTGTAGAGTGGAGAGGGGAGTAGATGTCTGAAACCCTCTGGACGGCCACGCTGATATATTCATCCTAGCGCTACTTCTCTCAGGCAGAGAAACATGTTCAGTCAAAATGAACAACCAAGGTTTCAGTTTTGAGGTTTTAAAGCGGCTGGTTCTCAAACTTTTTCATGTCAAGGACGCCCGGAATGATATGTACTTGGCTGCCGACCCCCACCTCAAGAATATAGGGGCCCCCAGAAGCAAAGTTTTGAGTTAAAAATGTTACATTTTTCTAAAATAGCAGATCTATGAGCTTGTATATCTGCTATTTTTGAATAGTTAAAGTCTAAAATGTGGTTAAATTTGATTATGACACTATATTAACAAATTTTGCTCCGGACCCTCCCGGACCCCACTTTGAGAAAAAAAAAACTTTTTAAGGGATCTTTTGAAGACATTACTGCTTTTACGATTGGAATTTAGACATAAAATTTAGCAACTTAGAAGATTAAGGAACTCTAGTCAATAAACGACTTAAATATTCACATAAATAGAGTGCAGACAGAATCGTGTACCATGCTATATAAATCACATTAACATTTGTGGTAGGGAGGAACAAAATTAAACTTTTTAGTACTTAATGTTTGAACCTCATCCGCATAGTTTTATCCCCCCCAACAATGACAATTATATCAGCAAGCACACAGTAAGAAACTCTTTTGAAATTTACCTTTATAGGCCAATTATTTACAAAACAAGCATGAATACATTGAATCCCACGACACGTTGGTGTGGCCATTCAGTGTTAAAGGGCAAGACCACTTTGGTAGAGGTTTGGGTTGTGTAAGTTACCTTGTCATGATGTAACTCCAAAGGTGGACAAGAAATCAAAAATAATTGCTCCATTGATTAGAAATTGATAATTCAAAATATGCTCCCCATTGACTTACATTGTACAGTAAAACAGCTCTCAAAGTCACTCTTTTAGCATGTAAATGAACGTAAACAAAGTTGATTCAGACAATATAGAACATCATCAAACCCAGTACTGTTTTTTTTTTTGTTGATAAAAATCTTACTGTTGATTTAGCTATTTTTATTTGAAAGAAAACCTGGACTGGATCGGCGGATCCGGATCCGGATCCGGATCTTCAAATAGTAAAATCATCAGGAGGTTGACATTTGTATTAAGAAAATAAACAGTACTGGGTTTGGTGATGTTCTATATTGTCTGAATCAGCTTTGTTTGTGTTCGTTTACGGGCTAAAAGAGTGACTTTGAGAGCTGTTTCAGTGTACAATGTAAGTCAATGAGGAGCATATTTTGAATTATCAATTTCTAATTAATGGAGCAATTATTTTTAATTTCTTGTCCACCTTTGGAGTTACATCGTGGCAAGGAAACTACACAACCCAAACCTCTACCAAAGTGGTCTTGCCCTTTAAGGCACTTATAAGGCAATGTTTTGCCTGAAAGGATTTTGTTTTGTTTTTGTCGCATTCCTAAGCCAATAATTTGATGATCAGGCAGGTGCAGATGTAATGTGTGCATCGATGATTGTGCAGAAGACTAACATTCTTCTACATACGTATCAAAGTCATAGTAACAGTTTAACCTCATATTATAGTTTCAGTGTCCTAAAGCAGTAACATGCACTACTGTATATCTGTTTTAATGTTTGAAAAGCTGGGGTGGTAAAACTACAGTAACACCCCCAAATTGTCAAAAACAGTACTTCAAATGCTGCAAAAAATGCTGCAAATTGCTTGTTGCAAAACATATCTAGGCCTCTCCAGTTGAGGCATTTTAATTTCAGACCGTATTAGTTAATCAACAAGGCTTTGGTTTAATAAACACCTGTAATTCGCCCACACACAACCCACTTTATTATCGAGCGGGGTAAGCAAAATATCATGATGATCACTGGTGTGGTGCTAATCAAATGCTCCACTCGTTGCAAATCAGGTAAATAAGCACTTCAGTTTTAACTTTATTATCAGTCATGCCGGGTTCTAGCATAACATTAGTTCTGGCGCTAATGATAATATGCTTTGGTTTAATAATGACACCATTAAGGTGAGGTAGCTAACGTGCTAACTTTAATTCACCCACACAGTTTCATGGTTTTTTGATTTGATGATACTAAATAGAGATAAAGCTAACATTTAACACACTCACTATTTGCAGGGGCAGCTTCCCTAGATGTGTTCATGCACCGTTCATCCATGTACATTTGTAGTTTGTCCATGAATGTTTGTAGTTGTCCATAGACATTTGTAGTTTGCCCATGGACGCTTGTAGTTTGTCCATGGACACTTGTAGTTTGTCCATGGACATTTGTAGTTTGCCCATGGTCGCTTGCAGTTTGTCCATGGACACTTGCAGTTTGTCCATGGACACTTGCAGTTTGTCCATGGACACTTGCAGTTTGTCCATGGACACTTGTAGTTTGTCCATGGACGCTTGTAGTTTGTCCATGGACACTTGTAGTTTGTCCATGGACACTTGTAGTTTGTCCATGGACATTTGTAGTTTGCCCATGGACGTTGGTAGTTTGTCCATGGTCGCTTGTAGTTTGTCCATGGACGCTTGTAGTTCGTCCATGGACGCTTGTAGTTTGTCCATGGACGCTTGTAGTTCGTCCATGGACGCTTGTAGTTCGTCCATGGACGCTTGTAGTTTGTCCATGGACGCTTGTAGTTTGTCCATGGACATTTGCAGTTTGTCCATGGACGCTTGTAGTTTTGTCCATGTGTAATGCCCGGAATTCAAACCCGGGTCTCTCACGCGGCTGGGAACATTGAAGCTAAACATCTTATCCACTAGCCTAAAGGGGGCGACTCCCTCTTGAAGGGGGGATTCTGCTTCTGGTCTCCAGGCAGAGGCTCTATGCCACTCTGCTACACATGGACAGTACGTTGTACCCGTGCATGCACCAGTTCATTCATGGATGTTGGGACAGTTTGTCCCACGCATGCGCTGTTCATCCATGAACTCAAAACATCCGTGGAGGAATGGTGCATGATGCGTGGGACAACTGTGTCCTGAATCTGGCATCGTATCGCCCACACAGCCTGGCTGACTGTTACCGTGGGAAAACCAGTCTGTTCTCCATGAAAGAAAGTCTGAGTCAAAGTTTCCCCCAGCATCACTATTCAGATCTGCTGCAATATCCCCCACTAGACCTCTAAAGTCTTCCTCTCATGCTGTGCATTCCTTTGGCCGGCAGTGGTTTGGTCTTTGGATGTTTTTTTTTCCTTTTTTTTGTCCAGATGAAAGGATTGTGGAGGCTGTGGGCCAGCGATCCTCTCCTGACCTCAAGGTCAGTGTGGTGGATGAGCTGTGTGCTCTGATAGAGTGCCAGGCTCTGAGCGGCAGGGATCTGCCGTACCCAGGCCCTTGTGGTGCTTTTTAATCTACCAGATCCTGAGGGCCCTGGCCTACCTAGATGCAACCTCACACTAATAGCCCCAAGGATCATGTCCTTTTCCAGGGATTCTCAACCTTTTTTTTAATTTCAGGGGTCACAGTTTATTGAGGCCACAGACCCCTATTTGATAGATTTCCTTTTTTTTTTTACCCCAGTCTACACTGTATAAAATCCTCTAAAGGGAATTTAAACTCTGAGAGTGTGTTGCGAATGTGTGTGCAAACCAATGGTGGAAAAAAATATTTTTACTTAAGTAAAATCAATACTGCATAGTAGAAATACTCTGCTACAAATAAAAGTCCGGAATTCCAAATTTACTTGAGTAAAAGTACAACAGTATTGGTCAACATGTACATAAAGTACCAAAAGTAGAAAGTACTCATTATGCAGAATGACCTATTTCACTAGTTTTCAAATGTGTAAAAATCTTTTGAAAATAGCAGATAGGTTGCTCCGCGACACATTGTGAGCTTGTAGATATGCTATTTTCAAATGGCATAAATGTATTGGGCTGAAGTGGGTAATGTATTTGTTTTGTAATAATGTATGTGTGTGTGTCAAATAATTGTAGCGGTGTAAAAGTATATTTGCCTCTAAGATGTAGTGGCGTAGAAGTAAAAGTACTGAAAATTAGAAACACTCCAGTAAAGTAAAAATACCTCAATATTGTACTTCATTGCAGTACTTGAGTAAAATGTACTCAGTTATTTTACGCCACTGGTGTGCAAACACTTGCAGAATGCCACCAGTGTCAAAAACAAGCTGACTCACTGCGAGCCAGTGTGCGAAGGCTCTGGCTGATTGTGAGACGTCTGTAGCTAGTGGCTAATTTGTTGTCAGTCAGGATCAGTGGTATAAGTCTACAGTCTAACCCATTAAGACCTGGAACGCATCTGTGTCACTTAAGATTTCTTTGGCTATTCAAAAATAGCAGATCTACAAGCTCATAGCGCGGCACCGAGTGCCGCGCTATGAGCTTGTAGATCTGCTATTTTTGAAAAATCTTGAAAAATGTTTTTTTTTGATTTTTTTCAAAAAACTGTTAGGATTTAGAAACTTTGTAAGAATCGCCTCAGGTCTTAATGGGCTAAATGGGCCGTGTGTGTAAGTAAGCACGAGAAGACCGCTGACTTCTGCCAGCGCCATCGTGCTCGGAGGGCCTAGAGACGTGTCCCTGTCAAGTCATCCGTGACAAACTGTTGACAGTGCCTCGGTTCCCTGAGGAAACCTTGAGCAGCTAACTATCAGCTTGTCACACGCAATGCACCTAATGCACGCTATCAGTGGTGTAAAGTAACTAAGCACATTTATTCAAGCACTGTACTTAAGTACAATTATGAGGTAATTTTTACTAAAGAATGTCTAATTTTCTATACTTTATACTTCTACTCTACTACATCTCAGAGACAAATATTGTATGTTTTTACTCCACTATAATTGTTTGAAAACTTGAGTTACTCTAGTTACTTTGTAAAATTTGATTATTATTATTACAAAACATACATTAACCATTTCAGCCCTATTTACCGTAAACTGACAATTTGAAAATATAGCCTAGCTTTTTTTCTCCTTTTTTTTCTTTCAATTAAAAAAAACAAACATTTTAGACATAATAATAACTTATGAAACATACTCATTATGATGAATATCCCTTTTTCTTTTAGTACTTAAAGTATATTTTGAATACTTTTGATTACCGGACTTTTGCTTGTAACAGAATATTTCTGCATTGCAGTATTGATATTTTTACCCAAAAAAACATTGAGTACTTTTTCCACCACTGGTGCCTCAGTCCCTGAGGAAACCTCGAGCGGCTAACTATCAGCTTGTCACACGCAGTGCATGCACACACGCACATAAACAACACAATCTATATCTTTCATACCCAATCTGCTACACTGGCGTGTGAGCACACCCTGTAGCATAGGCTTCATACTGTGCAAATGAAGAAAAATGAATGGACGGTTAATGTTCCACAAGTAATGGACAAGTAGTGTAGAGGACATTTAAAAGTTATGTCCTGATCCAACAACTACTTGAAACCTGGCATCCCTATTTTGGACTTGTCATTATAGATGAACATGAATGAATGCATGAATAAATAAACTCTCCCTCTTTTTGCATGCTTTGTTTTGTTTTACTACTGTTGTTAACTATATTGACTGTGGACTGGCAGGCACATTTATTCATGATTATTTATTCAATAAGACGGAACACGCTTAACCCATTGAGACCTGAAGCCGATTCTACATGTCTCCTAAATCTCAACAGTTTTCTGAAAAACATATGTTTCTATATCAGTGGTGCTCTATCTTTTTGATGTCAAGGACCCCCAAAATGATATGTATTTGGCCGCGGACCCCCATCAAAATATTTTGTTCCAGGGACCCCCAGAAGCAAAGATTTGAGTTAAAAATGTTCGCTTTAAAAAATATATATATTCAAAGATTTGCACACATTTTCACGAATTTTCAAAAATAGCAGATCTACAAGCTCGTAGCGCTGCACTCGGTGCCGCGCTATGAGCTTGTATATCTGCTATTTTTGAATAGCCCAAAGTGTAAAATAATGCTTTTTTAGCTCAAATCTAAAAATGACACAGTTCCAGGTCTTAATGGGTTAACACCTGTGTTCATTTTTGCAGTCGACTGGGTCTTTAGCCTTGCCACGGAATTGTCAAATGTGTTTGCCAAATGTTTCCTTTGTAACGGTTCTTCTGTTTTTGAAGGGCTTATTTTGGCAAGTTCAAACTCTGTGACATGGTTGAGTTGAAGAGAAATTGTCCCAGCTAACCTATTCATCCTTCCATTTGTTCCTCCATAAATGGTACATGCGACCCAATCGACCACAAAGGGGAACGAAACCGTGGTTCCATTTTGTAGAGTGTGGTTTTCGTGTCGAGGTTAAAGACGACGGGAAATTAACAATAGGTTTCATACTCCTCGAGCATATCCGTGGTCTCAATGGACATAATAATTAACAGTAGATGCCAAAAAATATGTTGGAAAAAAGCTGATTATCATTAATGGAGACGCACTCCATTCTAAATCTAAATTGTACTTAAGTACAGAACTTGAGTACATTTACTTAATTACTTTCCACCACTGAAAAACACCCTAAAAAAAACAAACACACACAAAAACCTTGAAAACTGCACAGTCGATAACCAACAAGACAGCCCAGTCCATCATACAAGCATGCATGCAGCGTATGGTTTGACCTTGTTGTGTGTGTGTGTGTGTGTGTGTGTGTTGCTTGTGTCTCCATAGCAAGCTGTTCACAGTGTTGTGTGTTGCTTGTGTCTCCATAGCAAGCTGTTCACAGTGTTGTGTGTTGCTTGTGTCTCCATAGCAAGCTGTTCACGGAGTTCATCCTGAAGGTTCCACTGGGCCGCCTGGTCAAACAGAAGCTGGAGTGTCTGATCGACATCGTCCACAGTGACCTGTTCACTCAGCACGGTGAGAAACAGACACACACACACACACACACACACACACACACACACACACACACACACACACACACACACACACACACACACACACACACACACTCACTCACTCACTCACTCACTCACTCACTCACACACACACACACACACACACACACACACACACACACACACACACACACACACACACACACACACACACACACACACACACACACACACACACACACACACACACACACACACACACACACACACACACACACACACACACACACACACACACACACACACACACACTCACTCACTCACTCACACACACACACACACACACACACACACACACACACACACACACACACACACACACACACACACACACACACACACACACACACACACACACACACACACACACACACACACACACACACACACACACACACACACACACACACACACACACACACACACACACGTTTGTGCTACTTCACTTGTGAGGACTATACTTCGATCGTGGATCATGATTTTTGCCTAAAAAAAACGTGATGTGGTAATTTTGCCATATTGCTCACCCCTTTGAATAGTCATATCAACATGCCCATATATATGGGCAATTGGGCATGTACTGATGACATCACGGATTTCCATATATGGGAATAAAAGGGACATGGACTGACAAATACAGAGATCTCCATATATGGACATAAAAGGGACAAGGACTAACAGACACACATAACTCCATATTAGGGGTGGGACGATATATCGATATCGCGATATATCGCGATACTTTCTCCCGCGATAAATAATCGATATACTGCCGGAAAAAAACAACTTTTTTAAGTTTGTGATACGTTGTTTTTCCGACTCTGTATTTGTGTAATGATGATATTGAACTGTTTGGTGCTATTTTAAGTGTTTATGAATTGAATACAAGGACTATCATGATATATCGTTGGTGAAATTTCATGCAATATATCGTGATATCGCAATATATCGAATATCGTGATATTATCGTTATCAAGGGCCTAATATCGCCACAGATATCGTATCGTGAGATACCCATATCGTCCCACCCCTACTCCATATATGGGCATATCAGTCACATTGGCGGTGGCACGTAGGTGTCAAGCTGTAGACGTGAGGGCCGCATAGCAGGCCAAACTTCTAATAGTGATACAAGTATACTTCACGTGAAGTAAATGCATATCAAACATTATCTGAGCCTCAACAGACATGGTGAAATTGCTTTACCCAGCATTCAAACAGAACATTTTCATTTCATTATATGGAACAAAGTTAGATTAGTAAAGTTAGATTGTAAATCACATGCGGTATTAGAAATATTAACATGACTTCACTTACTAAAGATGTAATTGAACCAATCAATATAATGATGATCAATTAATTGGTTTCACCCCTGCTGAGGCCTTCCTCTTCCTGTAACACAATTACACCATTATCAGGAATATTTCTTTCATAAGTCACACAGAGCTGCAACAGAGAAGCATAACGAAGCCGGGGTAATAAAAGTGTAACTAACGCGTGACACCGTGATTAGTAATTCAATTAATCCAAGATGCTGGCGGGGCTGCGCCTTTTTTTTCCACCATTAAAGGACTTACGCATTGATTAGTGTGTCAATTAAGCAACGATTCCCTCCTAGCAATCTGAGGAAATCTCGCATAGCCGCGGTCAGTCTTCTCATGAAATGGCTTTTTATTAATCTCTAATGAAGAAATCAATTGTGAAGGACGGCCCCAATCCAAAAGCCATTGATGTACACCGATCCGTAAAACGATTGGTTGCCTTTAATCAGGATTAAATCTCAAGAATTGATCCGCACGGCGCACAGCAACACTCCGGGGTAGAGAATTTGAGGTCACTGGTCAACTTGTTCTGCATTTTTATAGAGCCTTTTTTTATCCAAAGCACTTTACAAAGTGTGTTACGTTTCACACACACACACACACACACACACACACACACACACACACACACACACACACACACACACACACACACACACACACACACACACACACAAAAGATTCAAGATTGCTTTATTTGTCATTTGTTTTCCGTCTGCTAGCAGTGTTAGAAAAGAAACAAAATTACATTTCTCCTAGTAAAAGACAGCAGAATTCATAAAATAATGAAAACAAATAGTGCAGAAAAAAACTCGATTGATCTGAATAAATAAATCCTAAAAACTAGAAGAATTCATGTTGTAAAAATAAGCATACCCAGATAAAAAAACAATATTAAAACTGAATGAATTTCATCCATAGAGTTCATCTCATATACAGTATTTTAATGCATAGGAATGCATACCTCCCAAACACTGTGATGCAGACGGAACTGTTTGCAAGAGGCCGCTCTACCTCCCGCTTATAGATCTGCATTTTTTTTTGGCACACAAGTGATGTCAGGTCGTATAATATCACGTCTACCTTGATCGATCCAAGCCTTAACATTTCTAGAGAAGTAATATTAAACAGACAAGGGTTTCAATGTTCTTTTTTCGTGACAGCTAGCTGATGTTCCAGCAACGTCTGTTCTTGGAACTGCAAAACTCTTTGTCTCCCAACATATTCTGCTAGCTAGCTTTGCCTTTGACAGCATCTTTGATCATTCATCATTTACCCTGCAATCGTTTTCTAACACGCACAGGAATTCACATTTTAACATGATTAATATTATCACAAGGCCATTATGTTTTTTCATGGTCAATGGCTTGCCTAAGTAATGTAGTTCATAGTTAATTTTTCTAACGTGGAAAAAAATAACATGACATGTTTTAACATGATTTTTTTTTATTATGTAAATTAGCATTCTTCCGGTGTATTTACAATACATTTTTAAAGTAATGTTCATCAATATGTGATGTCTTATAAACGCATAATAATATATAGAGAGAGTACTATTTTGCCAATTAGCAGTGGTGTAAAGTAACTAGTACATTTACTCAAGTACTATACTCAAGTAAAATTTTTAGGGACTTTTACTTTACTGGAGTATGTCCAATGTTCAATGCTTTTACTTCTATTCCACTACATCTCAGAGGCACATATTGTACTTTTACTCCACTACAATTATTTGAAAACTTTACTTACTAGTTACTTTGCAGATATAAATGATTACATTATAAAACATACATTAACCACTTTAGCCCTATTTATACCAAGGCTATTTGAAAATAGCCGATCTACAAGCTCACGATGCGACGCGTTGTGAGCTTGTAGATCTGCTATTTTCAAACATTTTAGTACTTTTACTTTTGGTACTTTAAGTATATTTTGATACCAATACTTTTGTACTTTTACTCAAGTCAATTTTTTATTCTGGACTTTTACTTGTAACAGAGTACTTCTACATTGCAGTATTGATACTTTTACTTTAAGTAAAACAGTTGAGTACTTTTCCCACCACTGCCAATTAGTTGGCCGTCCACTTATCCTCACAGCCTATCATTGGGCCTCGTCCCACAGGTTGAGAATCACAGAGTTACACAGTTAGACAGACAGCTATATATACGCTACAACACAACTAAGGCTGGGTTCTAATCTATGCACAGCTGGAGCAAGCAGCCCCCTGGAAACTAAGTGCATCGGCTAGCGATGATACGAAACGACAGCCATGTCTGCACACAAATAGTTTGGCTGCTGAGGGATGGCGAGAGCTAAGCTGCCTGCCCACCAGTCAGAGGGGGTGTTTGTGTGTGTGTGTGTGTGTGTGTGTGTGTGTGTGTGTGTGTGTGTGTGTGTGTGTGTGTGTGTGTGTGTGTGTGTGTGTGTGTGTGTGTGTGTGTGCGTGCGTGTGCGTGCGTGCGTGCGTGTGTGTGTGTGTGTGTGTGTGCGTGTGTGCGCGCGCCATTTTGTGATTTATTTTCCCAGGGCTTGAAAACAAAATAAAATCTATCTGAGGGATGTCTGGCATTGTTGTGGAGTGCTTAAAACATTAAAACCGGGAAAGCCTCTGACTTTAACCATTATTTTATACTTTGGCTATTAAAAAAATAGCAGATCTACAAGCTCATAGCACGTCACTTGTGCCGTGCTACGTACAAGCTTGTAGATCTGCTATTTTTGAAAAATCTCGCAAAACTCTTTTAATAATATCTTTTTTAAAGCGGACATATTTAACTCAAATATTTGTTTCTGGAGGTCCCTGAAACTAAATATTTTGAGATGAGGGGTCGGTGGCCAAATACATATAATTTCGGGGGGTCCTTGACATGAAGAAGTTTGCAACACTGATATATAGAAACAGTTTTTTTCAGAAAACTGTTAGGAATTAGAAAACATGTTTAGAATTGGCATCAGGTCTTAATGGGTTAATACCTTGTGTTTTGCTACATTGCCAATCCTTACTCCATGTGCACCAACTCCACACGCGCGTGTGCGCGCACACACACACACACACACACACACACACACACACACACACACACACACACACACACACACACACACACACACACACACACACACACACAAATGAGCAGATTTGTGCGCATCATGCATGAGGAGTCATACATGTGTGCACATAAATTATGTGCATCCACAGTACACACACACACACACACACACACACACACACACACACATACACATACACGCACGCAAATACATGAATAAAAGAACACAGGTTATGACATGCCGATTTCTGCACACGCATGAATAGACACAAGTGTGTTTGCACTCTTTTTTTTTTTTGAACAAAGGCGTTTATTTGCTTTTCTGCAGAGCATTTACATTGTACATTTACTTTTAAGCAAATAAACTAAAATAAAAAAAAATAAAAAAAACACGTAAAGAAAAAGACACAACAGAAAAACACAACAGAAAAGAAAGACAAACAGGACAATTCGGCAGATTACAGATTACAAATCAAATCGGTTTTAAATATCAGGACATTTACTTGGAAAAATATAACTAGTTACAACACAAACATTTTCATGACACATAAGAACACATACATGGTAACATATACTTTCATATAGGCAAATTTAAGTACCCTATAACTGGGGCCCATCTTTTCAGAAACACATCGTACTTCATCTGAAGCATGGCAGTAATTTTTTCCATAGTATACATTTTCAATATCCTCTCACGCCATTGGCTGATCGTAGGTGGTAGAGGTTTCAACCAGGATAAGGTAATCATTTTTCTAGCAATCAACAAAAGGATATGTAGGATATAAACCGTCTGTATGTTAGCCAACCCCTCCGGAACCACACCGATAATATATATTTTTGGGTCCAAAGGTAGATCTATATTAAGAATAGCACCAACTTCCGAGCTTATTCCCTTCCAGTAACTGTCCAATTTGGGGCAATCCCAGAACACATGGGTATGGTCCCCAATCTGTTTGCAGTCCCTCCAACATAATTCTGTTGTATTTACATCAAATTTGGATACCATGAGGGGGGTTCTGAAATATCTCATTTTGGTTTTCCAATTGAATTCTTTCCACAATGGGCTGTTTGTGATTTTGTGACCTTCTTCACAAGCCCTTTCCCATTCCTCATCTTCTATTATCACTGTCATTTCCAGTTCCCATTTCGATTTAATCTCTAATGTGTTCCCTGAAACTATGGACTGCAAACAGCTATATATTTGAGATACAATTTTTCTCCCTTTTTTTTCCTCCGTTATCCTAATTAAAAACAGTTCCAAAGGGGTTGGCGGTTGTCTCACAATCTCCCAATCCTTATGTGACAGCAGATAGCTTCTCACCTGCAAGTATTTGTAAAAGTCCTTAGTATCCAAACCAAATTTATCCTGCAACTGCTTAAATGATTTAATGGAATCCCCCTCAAGCAACTGATGAATTGTAACAAGACCTTTCTCTGTCCACACTCTAAAACCCGAGTCCAGTTTACTTGGTAGAAAATCCTCATTCCTGTCTATTCTAGTGGCTCTTGATATTGATAGAGACAGCTTCAATTTCTTCCTGACCAAGGACCAGACTTTATACGTACAGCTCATCCATTCATTATTTAACTTGAGATTTTTCCATTTTTTAAGCTCCAGAGAAGGCAATGACTCAAGAGGTACCTGTGGACATGAATTGCTTTCCAAATCTAGCCAATTTGTATCTTTATCTTGTCTTATCCATTCTACCAATCCACTTAATTGAGCCGCCCAGTAATAATGTCTTAAATTTGGAAGATTAAGCCCCCCTTGATTTTTTGGATAGCCTAGCATTTTCCATTTGATCCTTGGTTTCCTCTTTTGCCATATGAAAGCCGACATCATCTTATCTAATGACTTAAACACCGAGGCCGGAATCCAGACAGGCAAAGCCTGGAAAAGAAACAACAGTCTGGGGAGAATATTCATCCTGACTGTCTCGATTCTACCAATTAGTGAAAGCGGGAGAATCTGCCACCGTGCCAAATCTAATTTTAATTGATCTATTAATTTACCATAATTTGCTTTATATAAATTTGAGGTGTCTGACGTTATTTTTATTCCTAAATATTTGAAACCATGGGGCGACCAATTAAATGAAACCTTCCCCACCAGATGAGATGGAAACTCCCCGACCAGCATCATAGCCTCCGATTTTGCTTCATTGACCTTGTAACCCGACACTATCCCAAACTCATTCAGGCAGTCCATGACTATTGGGATGGACTTTGAAGGGTCACTGACATACAAAATGACATCATCTGCATATAACGATATGACATGTGGATTAGATCCGTTTGATATCCCGGATATGTTAGGATTTCCCCTTATTAATTCCGCTAATACTTCTATATTTATCGCAAACAGCAACGGAGACAGTGGGCAACCCTGTCTTGCGCCTCTGCTCAGCCCAAATTGGTCAGATGTATAACCGTTAACTCTAACTTTGGATACTGGAGCAGAATACAGAACCTTAATCCAGTCAATAAAAATTGAATGAAATCCCATTTTTTCCAAAGCATGTTCCAAGTACAACCAATCTAGCCTGTCAAACGCTTTCTCCGCATCTAGACTAAGCAGCATTGACGTTTGTTTACTCTTCCGAGCTATAGACATTATATTCAGAGTTCTCCTAATATTATGTATTCCCTGTCGTCCGGGCATGAAGCCTGTCTGATCAGGGTTAATTATCTTGGTAATGCACTTCTGTATTCTCTTAGCCATGATAGAGCTCAATATCTTCACATCATTGCATAACAGGCTTATAGGCCTATATGAGGCACAGAGAGTAGGGTCCTTTCCTTCCTTATGGATCACAGTAATGATAGCTTCTGACCAACTTTTAGGGGGGTCCTTTCCTCCAAGAGCATAGTTAAATACTCTCTGTAAAAGAGGGATGAGCTCTTTCCCAAAACATTTGTAAAATTCCCCTGAGTATCCGTCTACCCCGGGAGACTTATTATTTTTTAATGTTTTTATTACTTCTTCAATTTCCTCCATTGAGATTGGGTCTACCATAAATTGTGAGTCTTCTTCGCTTAATTTGGGCAAATTAATTTTTTCCATAAGAGCTCTAATTTTATCCTCCTTATTCTCAACCAAAGGGGATTCATATAATTTTTTGTAAAATGTGGAAAAAGCTTTTG
Source organism: Gymnoscopelus microlampas (assembly GCF_963454915.1). Classification (NCBI taxonomy): domain Eukaryota; kingdom Metazoa; phylum Chordata; class Actinopteri; order Myctophiformes; family Myctophidae; genus Gymnoscopelus; species Gymnoscopelus microlampas. Next base: position 39,652,704 of record NC_139951.1, read on the forward strand.
CGATATCATTAGGATGCGAGACCATCTTGTTTGAACCCGGGTCCACCACCTTTGACACTGTCCTTCCTGCCTGTGCCTTACGTAATTGAAATGCTAATAAGCGGCTTGCCCTATTACCTGCTTCATAATATTTTTGACTTGTGAATCGTAATGCACCTTCTGCCTTATATGTCAGTAAGTCGTTAAGCTCCCTTCTTTGTTGGTCAAGCGTCCCCAAAACCTTCTTGCTGCCTGAATTTTTATGTTCCCTTTCCAGTTTTTTAATACTATTTTCCAATTGTACTTGTTTTTTCTCTCTTTCCTTTTTTAGGCCCGAAGAAAGGGCTATTATTTTACCTCTTATTACCGCCTTCGCCGCCCCCCACAAAATGGACGGGGAGACTTCCCCATTATCATTTAGTTCCAGGTAGTTTTGTATTTCCTCTTTAATTTTTTGAACCACCTCTGGATTGTTCAATAATGAAACATTAAGTCTCCAATATCTGGGGCGTGTACCTGAATCCACATTCACCGACATCACCACTGGGCTGTGGTCTGAGATAGTTATGGGTTCAATATGGCAGCTCGTTATTTTATGTGCATCCTGTTTAGAGACACAAAACATGTCTATACGGGAGTGACTACCATGTACCCTGGAAAAGAAAGTAAAATCCCTTTCCCTAGGATGTTTCAGTCGCCAGATGTCTACTAACCCCAATTCCTCAATCATGCCACACAAAGCTGTTGTTTTCAGTGATTTTGGGCTGACCACGGATGGCTTCTTATCAATCTGCTGATTCACAACTGCGTTGTAGTCGCCTCCCGAAATAATCATTCCTTTCGCATTATCAGCTAGCAGTGACGCAACCTCCCTGAAGAAGCTGGGGTCTTCTTCGTTTGGGGCATATAAATTCAAAATAGTCAGATATATGTCCCCTATTGTACCAACCACCAAAATAACCCGACCTTTCTTATCATCATATATTTTTTCTGGTACAAAACACACCGCCTTATGACACAGTATCGCCACTCCCCTTTTTTTGCCTTTATCATATGATGCACTAAAGACCTGTCCAACCCATTCCCTTTTTAGTTTTTGGTGCTCTTTGTCGTCTAAATGTGTCTCCTGTAGCAACGCTATTGAACAATTTAGTCTCTTCAGCTGATTTATAATTTTCTTTCTTTTTATGGGGTTATTAATCCCTTTTACATTGTACGTAATAAAATTCAAATCACTCATGTTTTGTCTTTTTCAACCTAATTGACACCCCGATATACTCTACATATTCCCCTACATATCCATCCATGTTGCGTTGCCATGCATAAAAAATAAGGTTAGTTCCAAGTATCTGTCCTGTCTTTAAAAGTTTGCCGAAAAACATAAAACAAAAACACCAAACACAGAGAAAAGGCCTCTTGAAATAGAAGGCCTCACAAAAACCCATAGGACGCTCCTTCCAAAAACCTAAAACACACAACAAAAACCACCCACAGAGCGTCCTGGGCAGAGGGCTGTCACCCCCTGAAAAGGTTGCACAAAGTGCAGATGCAACGGAACTCCACCCGATGTCCTCCTCGTCTCGTTGCTTAGTTTGCATTGCTCTTAGAGCATGCTTCCACCCTCCCCTCCCACCATAGCCCCTTCAGATCAAGTGTAAATTAGGAGAAAAGAGGAACGCACTACTCCCTCCCACCCCCTCCCCCCTCCCTGTGGAAGGGACAACCCTAGCAAGCTCCAAATTCAACTAAATGTATAGGTCCCCACCCCCCCCCCCCTTTACCCGGCAGGTATAGAGATGATAAGATATATAAGAATAAAAATAATAAAATAGCTTCAAAGCCATGCTTCGGTATGAGCACTCCCTCATCTGTCTCCCCTTATACACAAACTATAAATTGAAAGTTAGGAAAGAGAGAGAGAAAAAATAATAATAATAATAATAATAATATTAAATAGCCGCCCAGACCCCACCATCCGAATAACTGGTAAGGTTCCAGCCGAGAAAGGCGGACCGGAGGGCCCACAACGCACCAGGCCACGACACGCATGGGCCCCCCGATCAACCACCCCCCACACCATAGTACAAAACAAAAAAAGATACCCGCACTGGACCCCATGTTACTCCAGCAACCCCATGTTACTCCAGTAACCCATATGGGGCCCGAATGGGCCCTCTCCCTTCAAACCCTTCCCCACTTGTACAAACCATAGAAGTGATCAATTATCGAGATAAAGAAAGTAAAATAGCCTTGAAGCCCCTCTGAAATATATTCACCCCCTCACCTGCACCCCCCCCCCCCCGATTTTGGCAGGTACAAAAATGTTAGGAATTACGAATAAACAGATAAAATAATAGGATAACCACGAAGTCAGACTTCAATATAAACACACTTTCCTCTGCCAGCCACCCCCCCTCCCCCCCAACCCTAAATGAGACCTAAAACTCAAACTCAATTGTTGTATGCTCTTCAGTTGCTCTCTATTATCTCCCCTACCACCCTCCCTCCCCCACTGAGAGGCCAGAGTATAAACAAACCTTAGACTAAACATACTTATATTAGGCCCCCTCAACCCGGCAGATACAGATGTAATTAAAACTAAAATAGTATATATACATACTTTTCCACATACCCATTATATGCCTTCACATATGCACACATAATAATAAAAATAAAAAAGAAACAACCTTAAAGTCAAACTTCAGTGTAAATGCACTTTCATCTGCCTGCCTACCCCCCCCCCCCCCCCCCCCCCCAAAGAAGCAGAGCATTCCCCCCACCCCAATATCCTAAGCTAAACAGTGCCCAGTACATAATTTTTCATTTAAGTCCTCATAATACTAACAAATGTTTCAACTTTATCAGTGTCCGATCAGATAACTTACTGTCCTCCTAGACGTTCACGGTTGAGATTCAGTTTCGTCAGTTAACTCACGGTCCCTTTTTTTCTTGTAGATGTGCAGTTGAGATACAGTGTTGTTTGTTACTTTCATTGTCCGCCTGTGTCTTCACGGATGAGGTATTCAACGTCTTCCAGATTCAGCTCTCTGCCTTTCTTTTTCTCTCCTTGCGTCTTCCAGCCGTCCCGAGGCAGCAGCACTCTGTCGAGTAGCTCTCGTTCTTCCACGTCGATGTTAATTCCAATCTTCTCCAGCGTGGCTTGCGCATCCAGTAGTGAGGGAAAGACCTTCTCTCCGGTGTCCAAAAAGATCTTTATTTGGGCCGGATAGATCGTTTTGGCTTTAATGTTATAGTCTTTTAGTTTTTTAATCACTTCCCACACACTTTTCCTCTTCTTTTGTAGACTGTGTGAGTAATCATTATCAAAAACGACTCTCTTCCCCTCACATTCAATGTTTCCTTGTGACCACGCTTGTTGTAAGATTGTCTGTTTCACCCCTTGGTCTAGGAATCGCACAATTATGGATCTCGGTGTAGCAGACGGGTCCCGCGGTTTGGGGCCTGCCGAGCGGTGAGCTCTAACCACCCGTACGTTTAGCTCTTCTTCCAAATCCAAATTAGCAATCAGGAAATTCGCAATAAAGCCTGGCATATCATCCTTTTCTACCCCTTCTTTTACTCCGTACAGACGTAAATTATGACGACGTAGGTTATTCTCCAAAGAGTCACATTTAGAAGCCAAGCTAGCCTCCCTCTTTAGCAGGTAGGCTAACGCTCTGTCGTGCAGCATGCCTCTCTCCTCTGTATCGCTAACTCTTTGTTCTGCTACGGTGACCCTCTCGTCCAACTTATCCATCCGTTGTTTTATTTCAGTCATGGAGGCCTCCAGTCTGTTCAGAGAGGTTTTCGTGTCCTTATAAAAGTCACAATTCTCTTGTCGGAGCTTTCTTATCTCGGTTAGCAGTTCAGATTCCTCCCCGGTACTGTCGGATGCCATGGCTTGTGTTTGCCCTGTTAGCTTTAGCTGGGTTAGCTTTAGCTGCCTTGTGTTTGGACGCTGTTCTTTCTCTTCCGTATTTCCACTGCTAGGATTCTTCTTTATCAGTTTCTTGCCTCCCGACATTCTTTAACGACCATGTCAATACATTTCCTTCATCATTTGTTAGTTTTTACATAGTTTTTGGGCCTATTTTAATAGGGCTTGGCGGAGCTCGTGATTCAGGCGTCTGTCTTGGCCATGACGTCACCGGAACCTCCGTGTTTGCACTCTTAACACCACAGGTCTCTAACTCTGAAAGTTGGACCCTTACGGGTTCATTTGATTCCATTTGTGAGTTAAATGAACACTGCATATTTTACATTGAGGTCTACCCAGAGATAGAAAATGTTAAGAACTGGGGTGTCTGTGGCGTAATGCATATCACATGTGCGGGTGCATGTGTGGCAGTGTTGATTTCGTTGACTAAAACTTATGACGAAAAATGTTCGTCGACTACCTTTTTTCACTGACGAGAACTAAATATAAACTAAATAAAAACTAAGCTATGATGACTAAAAACTAAGACTAAATATATTGACAATTTCGTCAACAAATAAAAAATAGACAAAGTCAACAAATAAAATGTTAGTGAGTGACTAGTGGAGCAGAGATCCTGTAGAACTAAAAGACAAGTCATTTTATGTTTGGTTGCGCTCGGGTGTTGCGCTCTGAAAATAGCAGATCTACAAGCTCACAACGCGTTGCGCTGCGACGCGTTGTGAGCTTGTAGATCGGCTATTTTCAGCATGCAACCAAGTGTAAAACCAGCCATTACGACGCCATCAAGGCACCGCCAAAATACATTTTAGTCGACTAAATCAACTGTAGATTCAGTCGACTATAATCTTGTGATATTTATATTTATTCGACTAAAACTAGACTTACAGTTAAACATTTCAGATGACTAAAATATGACTAAAACTAAATGGAATGTTATTCAAAAGACTATGACTAAGACTAAATCAAAATTTGCTGTCAAAATCAACACTGATGTGTGGTGGGCACACTGTAAAGCGCCTTGGATAAAGGCACTGTATAAATGCAGCATTTACCAAACGGGGGGTCCTTGAAACATAAAAGGTGTAAAATCAATCCCTGCTCCTCTAACCCACACCCACATGCAGCTCCAGTAAACGGTTGGTGGGTAGTGGGTGGGCCCGGGGGGAAGCAGACTGGAACTATCGAGTGGGGCCACGAGGCGCTCTCCTCAAACTTTGAGCGCAAACAGATTGTGGATGCTACAGTGATTCGCCCCCCCTTTAACACAGGCCAGGGGAGCAGCCGACATCATTGTGTTCTCTTCCGATGAGCCCCATTTGCAAGTGATTTATATGCCTCCAATCGCGCTCTCTCTCCCATTACATTGAGACCTGAACCCATTGAGACCTGAAGCCGATTCTCTATGTCTCCTAAATCTCAGTATTCTGAAAAACGTATGTTTCTATATCAGTGGTGCTCAATCTTTTTCATGTCAAGGACCCCCACAATTATATGTATTTTGCCGAGGACCCCCAGCAAAATATTTTGTTCCAGGGACCCCCCAGAGGCAACGATTTGAGTTAAAAATGTTCGCTTTAAAACTATATATTTTCATAAGATTTGCACACATTTTCACGATTTTTCAAAAATAGCAGATCTATGAGCTTGTATATCTGCTATTTTTGAATAGCCAAAGTGTAAAATAAAGCTTTTTAGCTCAAATCTAAAAATGACACAGTTCCAGGTCTTAATGGGTTAACCACTTACAACCTGGCATCCCTATTTTGGGCATGTCATTATAGGTGAGAATGTTTTAAAAAAAGGCATATCTACAGTACAAGCTCACGATGCATTGTGAGCTTGTACATCTTTTCTTTTTTTCCCACCGCATGACAACGTATAACATAGGGCTGGTTTACAAGAGTGAAGATGACACATTAAAGGGATATTTCTCCCTCAAAATGACATTTTTTTCGATTAGTCACCCCATGGAGACTTGAATTCATGGATATTTTTTTCTTTTTGTCACATTCCTAAGACAATAATTTGATGACCGGCAGCGGTTGCGCTATGCAGCAAGTCTCCTTTGTATCTCCTACCAAAACCGCTGCCTACCGGTCCGCTGGTGATCAAATTATTGGCTTAGGAATGCCACAAAAACTAACAAATATCCATGAATTCAAGTCTCCATGGGGTGACTAATCGATAGGAAAAAAAGGCATTTTTTCTGGTGAGCTATCCCTTTAATATGCAACCATAAGAAGACAGAACAATCCAAATGTGTTACATTCTAAATTTCATGGGAGGATCCACATCCACATCCATACATTCACTTTCAAAACACGGAGGGAACTAGGGGGGAGGGGCTGGTGAAATAGGGGTTATATGGTTATTGTCCAAAGTAACACTTTTAATATGTGATTTTACATAAAAAGACGCCTTCTATGTTAACCCATTGAGACCTGAAGCCGATTCTACATGTCTCCTAAATCTCAACAGTTTTCTGAAAAACGTCTGTTTCTATATCAGTGGTGCTCAATATTTTTCATGTCAAGGACCCCCAAAATGTATATGTATTTGGCCGCGGACCCCCATCAAAATATTTTGTTCCAGGGACCCCCCAGAAGCAACAATTTGAGTTAAAAATGTTCGCTTTATAAATATATATATTCAAAGATTTGCACACATTTTCACGATTTTTCAAAAATAGCAGATATACAAGCTCATAGCGCGGCATTCGGTGCCGCGCTATGAGCTTGTATATCTGCTATTTTTGAATAGCCCAAAGTGTAAAATAATGCTTTTTAGCTCAAGTCTAAAAATGACACAGTTCCAGGTCTTAATGGGTTAATCATTGTGCAGCCTGCAGAAAAAAAAGAAAAAAAAAACTGCCATGGGCAAATATATTCAATGCATATTGATGAGAGAGTGAATAGAGACCAGTAGCTCACTACGCCATGCTGAGGGCCGCGCATCTAGTTAGACGAACCTCTCGCTGTGCACGTCCTTCAACAGGGGGTCCGGGACCCCTAGGGGGGGTCCTCAGAGTCACTGTAGGAGGGCTGCCAAATCTTTGCCACAGTTTTTTTTTGCATGGTTTCGGGAAGCTCATAGCGCGGCACATAATACACATTGTTATCTTGTTTTCAGATGTGCACATCGTATCTTGTTGAGGTATCTAAAGAGCACATGAGCGGACTGTATGGGCTGCCTGTCATTGCCAGCTTGCTTGTTGACAGGCTGTCAGTAGACAGTCTTGCGATGACAGCTGTGTTTTTGGCGTTTTAATGTGGACGGATATTTGTTTATGAACATGCTCGTGTAGACAGGATTTATTTTAGTTTTTTTTAACCCATTGAGACCTGAAGTCGATTCTACATGTCTCCTAAATCTCAACAGTTTTCTGAAAAACGTATGTTTCTACATCAGTGGTGCTCAATCTTTTTCATGTCAAGGACCCCCAAAATTATATGTATTTGGCCGCGGACCCCCATCAAAATATTTTGTTCCAGGGACCCCCAGAAGCAAAGATTTGAGTTAAAAGTGTTTTTTTTTAAATATATATATTCAGAAGATTTGCACACATTTTCACGATTTTTCAAAAATAGCAGATCTACAAGCTCGTAGCGCGGCACTCGGTGCCGCGCTATGAGCTTGTATATCTGCTATTTTTGAATAGCCCAAAGTGTAAAATAATGCTTTTTAGCTCAAATCTAAAAATGACACAGTTCCAGGTCTTAATGGGTTAATGTGGACGGATATTTGTTTATGAACATGCTCGTGTAGACAGGATTTATTTTTAGTTTTTTTAACAAAGGAGGAAAAAGGTAGTTAATATCTTTGTTAACACCCTATTCCAGGGTCAAACATTCTGCAAAAAATAGCTGATCCAACACGTTGTGAGCTTGAAGATTGTCTGTTTTCGGGATTTAGAACGAACAAAGGAGTATAGGCAAAGGATGTAGCCCTGGGGGAACCCGATCAACCAAGTATACAGTATACTGTATGTATATATTTATATCCCAGCGGATATAAATATATATAACGACGTGGTGTTGTCGGTACCGCTGTTCTTTGCACGAATGGCGGCGGTGCGTGGGAAACATCAGCGAGCGTGGAAGTGTTGTGACGGCTTTGAGAACGAGTAATCAACATGTTGGTCAGCAGTGCATCATGCACCAGTGGCCTGCTGTGTAATTACTACATCACATCCATAGTAACGACCGGCGGTGAAAAGTAACCAAGTACTATACTTGAGTACAATATTGAGGTATTCTTTGCTTTACTTGAGCGTGTCCATTTTTCAATACGTTATATTTCTACTCCCCTACATCTCAAAGGCAAATATTGTACTTTGTTCTCCACTACAATTATTTGACAGCTGTAGTTACTATAGTTACTCTGCAGATTTAGATTATTATTACAGCTTATTTTATACTTCGGCTATTTGAAAATAGCTGATCTACAAGCTCACAACACGTCGCGATCGTGAGCTTGATATTATTTTGAAGAATTTGCGTACTTTTACTTTGGTACTGTAAGTATATTTTGACGACAATACAAATGTAGTAGTTTTACTCAAGTCAGATTATAAATGTAAGCGTTTTACTTGTACTTGAGTATTCTTATATTGTGGTATTGCTACTTTTACTCAAGTAGTATGGATCTGATGCCATCGCTGGCATCAGATCCATACTAATGAGCAGCCCGGCCACACGCCGGCCCCTTCTACATTCAATAGCTTTTCTTCCGAACCGGGGCGAGGCGCTAATGAGGTCGATCGTGATTACGGCGTGTTGCTGGAGTACCAAAACACCAGGTCGTTCAGTCGAAGCCGATGATGCCGAATATCTGTCCTTCAGTTGAGAAGTACTCCAGACAAATCGCTGTTTCATATCCTAATGTTGCTTTGAGAAACAAAATGTAATTTTCTGTCCTGTTGTTCCTAGGTGACAGGACTTGTTACACAGTCAATTCCTCAGTGTTATCTCAGAGTTTTAACACTGAGTATGAGTGTGAGTAAAGGTCCTTCCACACCGGGAAGCCAGTTTTGCGGTTCCCCCGTATTGCCTGTTTACAGTACATGGAGACGCGAGGCGGTGTGTTTTCAAAGATTTCCACTCTGGAAAGGGGGGTTTCTCTTTTGCCGTTGCCATCTAAACGGAAGGAACATGAGATACTACCATGCCTCATCCAGGACCTTCACCATGGCCTCACAGCACCCAGCACCCTGCCTGGCTGGGGTACACAGGGAGCACGAATGGGATAACGCATGCATAGCTTTGCAATCAGCTAGCCGACGTCATTATCCAGTGAATGAATGATTAGTGAGGATGAAATGTATTGTTTTTGTTTTTCAAAATTCAGCATGACAAAAGGTTGTAGGCCTAATAATAGTAATAATAGTGATATTATTATATAATAATAATCTGAACTTCTTGTAAAACGCAGTAGCATACTGTATACGTATATATGCACTCGGTGCCACGCTATGAGCTTGTAGATCTGCTATTTTTGAATAGCCAATGTCTAAAATAATGCTTTTTTAGCTCAAATCAAAAAATGACTCAGATGCGTTCCAGGTCTTAACAAAAAAAATCCTTCATAAAATCTGCACCCTAAAAAGTTTTGTAATACAAACATGTGTGGGTGTGTATTTGTTTGTATTTGTGACTGCACTTCATGGTGTCATTGATAGAGGCGAGTCCTGCAGTGTCCACTGATGTGCTAGACTGAGCTGCAGTGTGGCTGACCTCTCCATTCCATACCGTTCCGTTCCACTTTTTATTCTTTCCAGAAGGGTCATTAATTTCTCCGTCAATAGCCATTGTGTGAAGCAGCAGACAGACATCCCTTCCACAAGAAAGATACTCTTGTTCTCATTGAGCAAGAGCTGGACCACATTAAGTCCACCTTATCTCTTTCCCACGTCTCTCTCTCAGATCTCTCTCCCCCCTCTCCCCCCTCTCTCTCTCCCTTCCTCTATCTCTCTCAGTCCCCCTCTCTCTCTCTCTCTTCCACCCTCTCTCTATCATCTCTCTCTCTCTCTGATCTCTCCCTCTCTCTCCCTTCCTCTATCAATCTCGTTCCCTCCCTATCTCCCTCCCTCCCTCTCTCTCCCCCATCTCTCCCTCTCCCCCCTCTCTCTCTATTCAACCTCTCTCTCTCTTCCCCCCTCTATGTCTATCTATCCTCTCTCTATCTTCTCTCACTCTCTCTTTCCCTTCCTCTCTCTCGCTCCCCCTCTCTCTCTCTCTATCTTCTCTCTTTCATCGCTCTCTCTCTCTATCGCTCCCCCCTCTCTCTTCACCCTGTCTCTCGCCCTATCTCTATCTTTCCTCTCTCTTATCATCTCTCTCTCACTGATCTCCCCGCCCTCTCTCTCTCTCTGTCTCTCTCTCTCTCTCTCTCTCAGATCTCTCCCTCTGTCTGTCTGTCCGTCCACCCCCCCCCCCCCCCCCCCCACCCCCTCCAGCACATTGTAGACAGGCAGTAATCAGGCCAGCTCTGACCGCTGCTGTCCCCCTTCTGCCCCGGAAGGATGAAAGAACATCACCTTTCACCTCTAGATCCCCATCTGTCAAATGACCCACACTGCAATCAGTGTCCCCCAGGCTGCACACACACACACACACACACACACACACACACACACACACACACACACAGCTACACAGCTACACAGCCACACTTTTCTTGAAAGGAGTCAAAAAAAGGTTTAATAAAAAAACATGATGATTTTGTGACTGGCCACCTTAAGCCCGATTTAAACCTTGTCGTATGATGCCGGCGTGTGGCGAAAAAGATGCCGATCTTCAAGCTCACAACGTTGTGAGCTTGTAGATTGGCTATTATCATGTAGCATTAGGTCGGCCTGGGATATCGTCTCTGTCGGGGGAAACCTCATACAGAATGTCCAAAACTTTGGGGGGTCCCCAGGTGACAGTGAAAGTGACAATTTAAGGAATTTTAAGAACTGTTTAATACCTAAAAAGAAAGAAAGACAGATAAAAAAGAAAAAAAAGACCATTACTGCATCAAAAGTAATCAACAGACTTTAATATAAAAACTGGAACACAGGTTCTATATTCCATTCCCAAGGTTTCCACCCGTTACAGTGACGGTATAGTATATGGAAATTCACTGTTTGATGTCAACGCTACGAGACATATAGTCTCCCTGGGCTGGTTGAATGTTTCTGTAGTTTTAATCAAATATTTGACGGTGGAGGAAGGCATGGCGTTGTCAACCTGCTCACGTTTGAACAGGCGGAGGAAAGGAAATTAGTTTTTTGTTATTGTGTGCATTTATTTATTTACACAGGATAGTGATCTGCTGACCACACAGACGTGTCCGTTCGATTCATAATCAATGCATTCATACTTTTATGTTGACCAGAACAAGGAAAGAGGAGTGCTGGGTCATACCTTTAACAAATTACTTTTTTTTAAAATGTATTTTTGACATTCTACCAGCAGAGGTCTTGATCAGATGGCTTGCTCAGATGTCCGTTTAACGTGCCTTCTTTGGGAAGCTGGCAGGGGTTCAACGGTCCTTACGCAATACACACTGGGTGCGGCCCCTGACACTCGTGCCAAAAAGACATACAGTTGGTGCCGGAAATATACCAGAAATATATCGATTTCTGTATTTTACGGTTAATACATTAATGACTTGTTACGTTCCAAAATATTCTCGAGCACTGGGACCCTGCAGCATTTCTTTTTCAGCGTTCCTTCCTTATAGACAAACGCTGTAATAACAGCAGAGCTACTAGGGTAAAACGGACTGCTACAATGAATGTTACACAGAATTCTCTCGATTAGTCAAAATAACATTTTATTTGCAAAAAAAAATGTTCCGGATTGAGCTTTAAGGTCTTTTTTTCAAGAGTCATATTTTAACCCATTAAGACCTGGAACTGTGTCATTTTTAGATTTGAGCTAAAAAGCTTTATTTTACACTTTGGCTATTCAAAAATAGCAGATATACAAGCTCATAGCGCGGCACCGAGTGCCGCGCTATGAGCTTGTAGATCTGCTATTTTTGAAAAATCGTGAAAATGTGTGCAAATCTTTGAATATATATATTTTCAAAGCGAACGTTTTTAACTCAAATCTTTGCTTCTGGGGGTCCCTGGAACAAAATATTTTGATGGGGGTCCGCGGCCAAATACATATCATTTTGGGGGTCCTTGACATTGAAAAGATTGAACACCACTGATATAGAAACATACGTTTTTCAGAAAACTGTTGGGATTTAGGAGACATGTAGAATCGGCTTCAGGTCTCAATGGGTTAAGAGAAGTTCTTCTTTGATGGCAGGCTGGCACTGACAGCATTGTGACAGTACCTGTGGTACCCGTGGCACTCGTCACCGTTCAGAGGCCTTCTGGGAGCCTTGGCTGTCATTTATTTTTGATGACTAATACCACTGTGCTCGCATTCACCACATCTTTGCAAAGAAGTTATTAACCTGATGCGTGTGGGTGTGCATTCACTGTAAAACCCTCTTCGTTAAGTTATCCATTTGTAAGGGTCCATTTTGTTACATTTGTACCCTGTCCTGAGTTACATTTTACAATGTACAGTATATGGGTCCCCAGTGTGAAATGAGCCTTAATGTGTTCTGCCATCTCCTCTATGCCTTAATAAACCCCATACATTGTTGAGCAGAGTCCCTCAGGGCTCTATAATAGTCCCTTTTTTCTGTTTCCGCTCTACATTAAATGCCATCGAATGTGAAGTTCCCCCCACAATACAGATGCTGAGGTTTACGTGGTTAACTCCAAAATTAGACACGTGTTGCACAAAATTAACATGATTTTTTGGGGGAAATGATTGTACAGTAAGTTACACTAATGACCCATTTTGACCCAATAACCAATCTTCATGCTTGTAGATTGGCTATTTTCACTATGTGTTGTGCCAGAAGTATATAGGGCTTAAGCAGTATATAAAAAACATAAGTGCATGCCTGCATGTGCATGCGTGTGGGAAGGGTCTCAGGTTTTGTCTGATGTAAGAGGAAGGGTTAGGGGGCTTCAATAAGGACAAGAGGTTGGGAGTGCATTAACCCATTGATTTTTAGATTTGAGCTAAAAAGCATTATTTTACACTTTGGGCTATTCAAAAATAGCAGATATACAAGCTCATAGCGCGGCACCGAGTGCCGCGCTATGAGCTTGTAGATCTGCTATTTTTGAAAAATCTTGAAAATGTGTGAAAATCTTTGAATATATATATATTTAAAGCGAACATTTTTAACTCAAATCGTTGCTTCTGGGGGGGTCCCTGGAACAAAATATTTTGATGGGGGTCCACGGCCAAATACATATAATTTTGGGGGTCCTTGACATGAAAAAGATTGAGCACCACTGATATAGAAACAAAGGTTTTTCAGAATACTGTTGAGATTTAGGAGACATGTAGAATCGGCTTCAGGTCTCAATGGGTTAAAGGTTGTCCATGTGTCCCTGCAGACTGAATGAATGCATTAAGTGGTTGTGCGTCATGTGTCCCTGCAGACTGAATGAATGAATTAAACCTTGTCCATGTGTCCCTGCAGACTGAATGAATGCATTAAACCTTGTCCATGTGTCCCTGCAGACTGAATGAATGCATTAAACCTTGTCCATGTGTCCCTGCAGACTGAATGAATGCATTAAACCTTGTCCATGTGTCCCTGCAGACTGCCGTGAGATCCTGCTGCCTCTGATGACGGAGCAGCTGAAGTTTCACCTGGAGAAGCAGGAGGAGCTGAGGGCCTGCTGCCAGCTGCTGAGTGACATCCTGGAGGTTCTCTACAGGAAGGATGTGGTAAGTGTCTGTTTACATCACCCTAGAGGTTCTCTACAGAAAGGATGTGGTAAGCAGCACGTTAAAGTCCCTGTTCACCTCCCCTGTTAGGGTTTTAAAGGCATAGTTCACCCCCAAAAATATTATAATAAATATTATTTAGTTTTTGTCACATTCCTAAGCCAATAATTTGATGATCGGCAGCGGTTCAGGTAGGAGACACAAAGCGTCTCCTTTGTGTCTCCTACCGGAACCGCTGCCTACCGGTCCGCTGGTCATCAAATTAATGGCTTAGGAATGCGACAAAAACTAAAAAAATACCCTTGAATTC
>NC_139951.1:39671729-39692372 GCF_963454915.1 Gymnoscopelus microlampas
CAAAATGATATGTATTTGGCTGCGGACCCCCATCTCAAAATATGTTGTTCCAAGTACCCCGAGAAGCAAAGATTTGAGTAAAAAAAATATTTAAAAAAATATATATTCAAAGATTTCAACACATTTTCACGATTTAAATAAAAATAGCAGATCTGCAAGCTCACAGCGCGGCACTCGGTGCCGCGCTGTGAGCTTGTATATCTGCTATTTTTGAATAGCCAAAGAAATCTAAAATGACTCCAGGTCCAGGTCTAAATGGGTTAATCGGATCATATTTTTTAATTATATCAACGACATTGATTGACCACATAAGCGTTATTTTATGCAAATCATTTCTGCTAGATCTAGCAGATATGCAAGCTCACAATGTGTCGTGACTTGTTGTGAGCTTGTGGACTGACTATTTATACAAAGATCGGTTGCAATTAAAGCACATGTCAGTCATGGCGTAAATACGCCCGTCTGCTTGATGTGCCCCGGCGAAGCCTTTCATCCATTCTCATGAGGGCACCCCGAGCGATGACAATATCAACGCCCATACTGTATATATATATACGTTGTAAAAAAGGGATGGACCTTCAAGGAAGGGACTGCACACTCCAGGGAACAGAGATGGACAACTTAGTACTGCATTAAGTATTCTATTAGCACGACGCGTTTCGCCGTGAGCTTCGTCAGGTGCTGTATATACGTGTACTGTATAACCAGTCTGTAAGTCTTGAGAGCGTACACATGGAACCAAATGGACCCGTGTAGAAATGAGGTCCCCTAAGATAAGAATGTGTATTAAATGGAGGTCTGTGGCCCTAATGCATATCAAACTGGGGCTCCTTGAAATGAAAATGTATGAGAACCAGTTGGCTATACATTACCCTTGATGATGACCTACTGAGTCACCTATAGTGATGTCTATGGGGCTCTGTAGAGCGACAGAGGCACATTTAAGTGGGTTTGTTAAAGAATGCATTTACAGTATAGTAGAAAAGCTGGAATGGAGGTCATTCATTCAGCCAAGCTGGTGAGGAGGGCTTCCCAGGGTCCTCTGATATTATTACTTCATGTTTTGATTTGATTTACCGAGTGTGTGCCTGTGTTGATATCTTTCACAATAACAGACCTCTCTCTCTCTCTCTCTCTCTCTCTCTCTCTCTCTCTCTCTCTCTCTCTCTCTTCCACCCACCATGTTTCTCTCATGTCTTACTCTTTTCTCTTGCAAGTCACTGTAAAGCAATATTCAGTCACTCTTTTCTTCCTAGTCTTCCATCTCTCTTTCTTTAAAAACAAAATGCAGGCAAGGCTGGCTGAAGTAGCTGTGTGTGTGTGTGTGTGTGTGTGTGTGTGTGTGTGTGTGTGTGTGTGTGTGTGTGTGTGTGTGTGTGTGTGTGTGTGTGTGTGTGTGTGTGTGTGTGTGTAAATATCGCGTGTGTTTAAATAACACACCACAGATTAGGTTAGGGTTAAAAATCGCAACCTAAATGTGAAAAAGGCATTCATAAAATCACAATCCTAAACTGTTGATGTCCTCACGTGTATAGTAACACAAGTTTGTGCGTGTGTGTGTGTGTGTGTGCGTGTGTATGCGTGTGTGTGCACGTGTGTAGCCAAGTGGTGCATCGGTGTGTGTTGTTGTATGACTACTGTAATTAAGCTGAGTGTTGTTGAGCCAAGAACTCCTGGCCTGTCTCCCCGTGCCAGCTGCCTGAAGGCGCACTGGGACTCCCACACTCTCTCTCTCTCTCTCTCTCTCTCTCTCTCTCTCTCTCTCTCTCTCTCTCTCTCTCTCTCTCTCTCTCTCTCTCTCTCTCTCTCTCTCTCTCTCTCTCTCTCTCTCTCTCTCTCTCTCTCTCTCTCTCTCTCTCTCTCTCTCTCTCTCTCTCTCTCTCTCTCTCTCTCTCTCTCTCTCTCTCTCTCTCTCTCTCTCTCTTCACTGCTCTCTCTCTCCATCCCGTCTGGCTCTCCACTGCATCCAGCTGCATCATGCCAGGTATGGAGGGCCTGTGCACCTGCACACACTCCTCCTGGATGGAGGAGGAGAGGGTGCTTACGGGGGGAGATCACAGAGAATGAGGTTGGACAGGGCTTGGATGTGTTGCTGGAAGGCTCAGCCCACGGCGGCCCCTCCGTCAGAACACCATGTCTCCTTTGTATTCTTTGTCATGCTTGCTTTTTTTATTCTTTGTCCAATGCAGCTATTTATGTGAGCTAGTTAGTACTCTCTGTTCGTTTTTAGTACTATTCTTTTAATGTATTTAGAGCAGTGGTTGTCAAACCTTTTTAATTCAAAATCAAGGTTAACCCATTTAGACCTGAGGTTGATTCTAAAAACGCCTTCTAGTTTTCTAAGTTTTCTGAAAAACTTCAAATATTTATTAAAAAATGACCCAAAAAATGCCCTTATAGGCTTACCTGCCAGTGAGGAGCCCCCACCGAGAGGATGTAGCACCTCTGTTTTACCTACTCCTCCCAGTCAACACCACAGGAGTCGCTAGTGCAGTGTAAATGGTCACCCTCCCCGGCCCTCCCCGAAACATGGGCAATAGTGATCGTATAAACGCTCGGCTCATCCGGGTTCCAATGCGGCGGATTCAAACTGTTATAAACTTCACGGTCGGTGGACGGGTAAAGCTTTACCCGTGCCACCCAAGCACCCCTTTGTTTGTTTGTTTGCTTTAGTATTCCATTTCTATTGTGCATCGCTCACTGACCACCTGGCATTAAACAGGCTATATATCGACCCTGATAGCGCTCCACACCAAGTTATGCGTCCCACTCCATTATACTAAGTGCATGTGTTCTGGGCCTCTGGCATCCACCCACATGGTCTGGGGTGCAGCGAGGGTTTCCGGGTTCAGATAGTATCATCCTGCGGTCCAGAGCACTGTTGTTTCTCAACATCGGGGTCCGGGGAGGGACCACCAGGGAAAGACACTCCTGAGAGTGTACCAAAGAAACCAAACTGAACCTGTGCATTATATTTGTTTCTGTAGCCTAGTACAGTGGTTCTCAAACTTTTTCATGTCAAGGACCCCCAAAATGATATGAATTTGGCCGCGGACCCCCATCTCAAATATTTTGTTCCAGGAACCCCCAGAAGCAAAGATTAGAGTTAAAAATTTTGTCTTAAAAATATATATATATCCCAAGGTTTGCACAAATGTTCACGATTTTTCAAAAATAGCAGATCTACAAGCTCATAGCGCGGCACTCGGTGCCGCGCTATGAGCTTGTATATCTGCTATTTTTGAATAGCCAAAGTATAAAAGGTTAAAATGATTGTGACGCTATATTAAGACATTTTGCTGGGGACCCCCTGGAACCCCCCCAAGTACCCCTGAGGGTCCCCGGACCCCACTTTGAGAACCAATGGCCTAGTACACATCAAACATTTAGGGGGTACTAAAAGATCACGGCACTACGGCTGCTCTTGTCCTTTGGTAGTGACCAGAATAACATGGTGGAGAAGAGTTCTCTTCTAGGGTACAGGGTACATAGCAGAATCCCCAAGGGTTCTTCGCAGCACGGAGGACCCACGTTTACAACCGAGTGTGCACTTGAGATTACGGCTGTGTTGCAGCCGGGTCATTGAAGCATATACATGGGAGGACGTACAGAGGGGGGGAAATAGGAAGGGAAAAAAAAGGTGCAATGCGTTCGAGATGAGTGAATGAGTGATAAATGTGCGTTTGAGAGGACATTATAATGCACTGCCATATCTCACTATGCTGCTTTTTTACCGTAAAGCACTCTAGCTGCTGCTGCAGCAGCATGCTGGGCCTGGGGGAGGGAGGGAGAGGAGAGAGAGAGGAGAGAGAGAGGGGAGGGGGGGATGAAGTACATAGGGAGAGAGGGAAATAAAGAGAGAGAGAGAGAGAGCGCGGGGGAGAGAGAGACATAGAAACGGAGCAGTGAGTAAAAGAGCTACCTCGTGTTGGAGTGTGGTCATGTCTCATGACTCTGCAGGAGGGCTGCAACTATGCATACATTTCTTATTAAGTAGTATATCGATTACTTTACCAAAACGATTGAAAAGTATGAATTTAAAAAAAAGATATTGTTGCTGTAATGCAGAGTGTCTATAGGAGCGGGACTTCCATCGTACGTATTTCCCCCGGAAGAAATATTTTTCGACCAATCAAAACACGTATTTTTAAAGCGTCATTTCCTTGGGCAGAACCTCCGCCAAATTATGGTACTTCCGTTTAGACACTCAGCAGGCTAGGTCTTGGCCCAGTGTGGAATCCATATGTGACCCATAATGACCCCTGGGACAATAGATAACTCGGTATGAACAACAACAGGCCTGCAGCCAGAGAGCTAGCATGGCCCGTTAGCAGTGGCG
Organism: Gymnoscopelus microlampas; assembly: GCF_963454915.1. Taxonomy (NCBI): domain Eukaryota; kingdom Metazoa; phylum Chordata; class Actinopteri; order Myctophiformes; family Myctophidae; genus Gymnoscopelus; species Gymnoscopelus microlampas. The sequence goes on from NC_139951.1 coordinate 39,676,069, forward strand.
GAAAAAAAGTATTCAAATGTTTTACTTAAGTAAAAGTATCAATACTGCAGTGTAGAAGTACTCTGTTACAAATAAAAGTCCGGAATTCAACATTTGCTTGAGGAAAAGTACAAAAGTTTTGGTATAAAAATGTACTTAAAGTGCCAAAAGTAAAAGTACTAACATGTTTGAAAATAGCAGATCTACAAGCTCACAACGCGTCGCGATGCGACGCGTTGTGAGCTTATAGATCGGCTATTTTCAAATAGCCTAGGTATAAAATAGGGCTAAAGTGGTTAATGTATGTTTTATAATGTCATAATTTATATCTGCAAAGTAACTATTAACTAAAGTTTTCAAATAATTGTAGTGGAGTAAAAGTACAACATTTGCCTCTGAGATGTAGTGGAGTAGAAGTAAAAGCATAGACAATTGGAAATACTCCAGTAAAGTAAAAAAAATACCTCGAAATTGTACTCAAGTACAGCACTTGAGTAAATGTACTTAGTTACTTTACACCACTGCCCGTTAGTAAGCAGCAAGTTACCAGTGGAACAGAAAGCTCCAGGTGCAGTGCATCTCTCTCCGAGCCAGTTACTGTGAGGAGCTATAATGTACTTCAGTCAGTGCTCTGGTGAACCATTCCCCCGGTGTGTGTGTGTGTGTGTGTGTGTGTGTGTGTGTGTGTGTGTGTGTGTGTGTGTGTGTGTGTGTGTGTGTGTGTGTGTGTGTGTGTGTGTGTGTGTGTGTGTGTGTGTGTAGTGGAACTGATTGAAGTGGAGGACTGGCTGTTATTGATTGACAGCAGCCAGGAGAGTCTGCGTTATTGATTGACGGACAGCGTGGCGCTGACAGGCTCGTAGTGCTTTAGAGATGCTGTGTGCAGCAGCCTGCTAGAGGCTTGATTATCCCATTAAGACCTGAGGCCGATTCTACGAATGTCTTCTAAATCCCAACGGTATTCTGGAAAAAAAAACATATGTTTCTATATCAGTGGTGCTCAAACCTTTTCATGTCAAGGACCCCCAAAATGATATGCATTTGGCCGCCGACCCCCATCTCAAAATATTTTGTTCCAGGGACCCCCAGAAGCAAGGATTTTAGTTAAAAATGTTTGCTTTAAAACAATATATATATTCAAAGATATGCACATTTTTTCATAATTTTTCAAAAATAGCAGATCTACAAGCTCGTAGCGCGGCACTCGGTGCCGCGCTATGAGCTTGTATATCTGCTATTTTTGAATAGCCCAAAGTGTAAAATAATGCTTTTTAGCTCAAATCAAAAAGTGACACAGATGCGTTCCAGGTCTCAATGGGTTATACTCAGCTCTGCACGGTGTCACGCACCAAAAACAGCATATCCACAAGCTCACAAACATTCAGGAGTTTACGGTGCAACGGTGTCAATTCCCTCCTTAACCACAGAAACAGCCCTTTTCATGGGCACGTCAAAGTAGTAGGCGAACGCTCGTCGAAAATAGCAGATCTACAAGGTCAAAATGCAGCTAATGGTGAAGAGATTCGGCATTGAGAGAAAAAAGGGAGGGGGCCCAAGTAGAGACGTCTGCGGAGGACCCCAGTCAACAATGTAATGTACAGTATAATTGGGTTTAAATGGTTAAACCACTCTCCGGTTCGCCGTGCCCATCTGTACGACTCGTCTAGAAGCTTGCGCGAGGACAAATGCAATACACCAGGGGTCTTCAACAGGGGGTCCGGGAGCCCTAGGGGGTCCTCAGAGTTACTATAGGGGTTCCGCCAAATCTTTGTGTGATACGATTTAGTTTTTTTACATGAACCACTTGAACCCTAGAATTCCTTTTCTGAGGGGAACATTAGCCGAAAATAGTAGATCTACAAGCTCTGAACGCCTCGCGCTGCGAGGCGTTCAGAGCTTGAAGATCGGCTATTTTTGGCAAAGAGGCTATAGGTGTAGAGGGAAAAAATAGCAGACTAAGTAAAAAAAAAACTTTAATCTGAAACAATTTTATACAATATAGAGTAGGGGGTCCCTGCTTCATCTCTCTCTCTCAGCTAGGGGGTCCTTGGCCTGAAAACGTTGAAGACCCCTGCAATACACTGTATGACATGGGTCTTCAGTTACATTAACCACTTGAACATGCGTATCCCTATTCTGCAGAAAATTGCCAATCTACAAGCTTGTAGATCCAAAAAGAGCCAAAGGTCAAGTTTGGTATTGACGGTTAACGCATTGCCTACCAAGGACGTTTTAAAACGTCATTTCGAGAGAAAAAATAACTGATTAGCAACCATCAGGGGGATCGATCATACTGGAGATAAATATTCTGTGACTACTTGAAAAGGTAAGAAAATCGAAAAATATCGCTGGCAGTGGGTGCATGCAGTCAGAAATAAGTGTGGCAGGGAAAGTGTGAAGGGGTCTTATTTCTGAAAATTAACATCAACAAGAATCCAGTATGAATAGAAAAGATAGATAATGTATAAACAAAAAAAGATTAATTAGCTGTCAAACAAGTATATGAAGCCCTCTACGAAATCTATGAAAAAGTTGAATCTGCAAAACAATTTTATGCAATTATGCAGTAGGGGGTCCGTGCTTCATCTCTCAGTTAAGGGGTCCTTCCTTGGCCTGAAAAACATTGGAAGACCCCTGATGTATGAAGACAAAGAGCAGAAACAGGTGACTTCAGCGAGCAAAACAATAACAGACGAACAGGAGAGAAAAAGAAAGAAAAACCTGCTTTTGCGTTAGCATCGTACAACCTGAGCACGTTCCCAGGTGGCGCATCGTTCGCCACAACAATGGATGGCAGCGTGGGCTCCAGCATCATCACAATGGCTGGCAGCAGGGCTGGACGCCGCCGGTACAAAGCCAAGAACGCCGCTCTTGTTTGCCAGCCGGGGCTAAGTGTACACTGACGCTGTGTCTGAATAATGCTAACGGGCATAGCTGCTGCAATGACAACCCCCACCCCCCCTCCCCCAGCCCTGTCACTGTGTCGCTGTGATGCTGCTCATCCACATTCCATGTATGTACCACTAACAGCATGCAGCAACACAGCAAGATATAGAGGGAACTTAGAGAGAAAAGAGGAGAGGAATGAGAGAGAGAGAGAGAGAGTAGAGAGAGGGGAGAAAGTTAATGCATAAATCTAAATGTAAGAGGCACTGGGCTGCCACTCAGAGGAACAAGGGCATTGGGTTGGCTCGGGCTGTCTGTTCCCCAGCAGCTCGTTGTAGCACAATCTGCCTGCAGAGCAGCCACGACACATCCAGCAAAAAAGCTCCTAACTGGGTCTCCTAGCTGTTAAAAATTCAGCCCCGGCTTTATTGATCATTAAATAATGATTTGAGGGCCTACTTTAAATGCAACTTAACAAGGAGCTCGTGCCGGCACACACGCGTGCGCGCATCCACGCCGCATTCCCTCTCTCTCTCTCTCGCCCCCTTCCTTTGAGTGACAACTTTTCTCATAGAGCGAGATGACGTTGGAGGAGACTTTTGGTGTCGGGTTGTTGCCGGGTTGTTGCCGGGGGAGGGCAACAATAGCGGCTGCTGTGTGAGAGAGCATGGATGGAAAACTTTAGAGGGAAACATTTACAAGGCGGTGTGGAAAAGTATAACAGTGAAGATTTGGCCTTGACAAGCTGCCTGCTGCAGAGTTAGCATTGCAAGGAGCCCTGTAGTCGCCAGGAGGTACGTTGATATAAGAAAGAATATATGGTGTATATAAAAAAAACCTGCTTCATGATTATTCGATCAACCATCATGAACAAGATCAAGCCGGTTGTCGGTTCTAAATATTGGTTTCGATATATTTTCGTTTGGTTGCCTAGCCCTAAGGCAGTTGTTCTGACCCCCCAAAATATTCATATTTGAAATGGGGACCCCGCACCCCGACACGCACTTGGAATGTAGGAGTTGAGGCATTACATTTAGTCTGACTCGGTTCTACAGATCAATATTGCGAAAATAGCAGATCCACAAGCTCACAACGCCTCGCAACGCCAGACGTTGTGAGCCTGTAGATCGTATATATATTTTTAAATGCCTCTTTTTTTATATTATTTGACAAGTTGGCCAATGTTTCACCAGTTTTTATAGTATTGTTTGTTTGTTTTTTTCTTTTCTTCCTTTTTTTTAGGTCTTAAAAGTCCTTAAATTGTCACTTCACTGTGTCCTGTGTACGGGGGGGGGGGGGGTGGGGTGGGGGGCATGAGCGATAGTGTGAACTTAACCGTTTCAGGACGCGAACGAGCTCGTTCGCGTTCACGGCAATTAACTAGTTATTTTGAACGAATCGATCATGAACGACCCATCACTACTTCACTGTCATCTGCCCCCCCAAATTCATGTCTCACAGGTTGAGAACTACTGCCCTTAAGGGACAGATGTAGCACTTTCACAAAAAAACTGCTAGGCTTTGATGTGACCTCCAACTCGCACTGGCTTGCATATAGAAGGACACATCCCCCCCACCAGCTAAACATAAACAGTACTGCATGCAGGTACTTAAAAATGTCAATCCGGTGATACGGGCTGCAGCTGAGAGGAGACAGGGGTCAAGATAGGGGGGACGGGGGGGGGATTGGGACGGTTGGTGGTAGCAGCGAGCTGTCTATAGGGGATGAACAGGAGGTTGTGGGGTTGGCTGTGACACTATGTATACTAAGCAGATGTCCTTTCCATGGAGGACCTGTGGGAAGCCCCCCGGAGGAGGGAGAACGCAGCGTTTAATTAACCAGAGAGCAGGTTAAAGGTTCTCCTTCAACCTTCAGAATCAGCTTCATTGTCACATCACTAGGTTTACAGTCGGGGTGTATCATGCCTTGTTCAGCAGTCTGACGGTATAGCCGGGGTGGAAGTAGCCTGGGAATCAATACCATTTTCGGGTTTCTGATCCGGTCGGAGCGGAAATAACTTTATGCCATCAGGCGGCCGGAACCACCGGTGCCTTGCACCTCCAAAATGATTCCCCTGGTTTAAAATTTATATAATCATTTAATGTATTTTGGTGTAATAATCGTTTGCAAGTGTGCCGTCATGATAATCCGTTCCATAGTTATTGGCAGTTGAATGTAGGTTGTTTTCGCGAAAAAGCAACCGAAAGCAGAGACAAGTGCATTTTTCCAAATCTATTACAATGAGAGTGAACGTGACTGGGTTTTTTTTGCGATCAGGTGGAGCTTCACTGGGAGTCAAATGGTGACTCATAGATTAGAGAAGAGCGCCATCTAACGTAAAAAACGAAAACACATAACATACGTCAAAACACGTCATTGACAGTCAATGTGTTAAGACCTGAGGTCGTTTCTACACATGCCTTCTGAATCAGTAGTTGTCACACTTTCAAGATCTGGTATTTTTGAATAGCCAAAGCTAAAATCTAAAATGACACAGATGATTTACCCTTGTTTTTGCCATAATCTTCATAAGTGTTTCTATTCATCTGTTGAAACATGTCCATACATTTTCAAACATTTTCAAAACTATTGGAATAGCCGATCTACAAGCTCAAGCTGTGAACGAATAGATACTGTCGGCTATTTTCCTGCGAAAGCTTGGATTCTGGGGTTTAAGTGGTTTAAGTTATTTGTCATGTCTGCCCTGTGCAATGTTAGTGTACAAATGAAAGCCTCACTACAAAGGCTAGGCACACTGAACTCAAAGAGCTGTAAGAGGTCACGCCGGGTGCAGATTCTTGACAACTTGAACAACAAAGGAAACCATCCTCACTCAAAGTCTTTAATAAGCCACAAGCAACAGCTGCCGGCTGTTGCTGGCGGCTTATTAAAAACTTTAAACTTTGTTTGTGTGTGCGGATGGTTCCTTTGTTCTTCAAGTTTACAAATTCTAAGAGGCAAACGGAAAGTGTCATTTTGATTTATATGTGTTAACTAACTTAACCCATTAAGACCGGGGAATGCATATGTGTCAATTTTTAGATTTCTTTGGCTATTCTTTGGTTTTCCCCCAAGTTTTTCAATCCAGATCACAACTTTTCGAGACAGACAAACAGACACACGGAAATGGCTGAAAACATAACCCCTGTCCAGTTCCGTTTTAGCCTCGCAACGTGGATTTAGTCTCACGTTCCTCCCCGGTATCAGTCTGGACTTCGGCCCATAGGGAGCGAAGATGAGAAATCAGAAAAGTATCGGGCCAATCAGTGACTGTGTTTCAACTGCTGTCCGTACAACAGTGAAAAGCATTAAAATAATTTTCTGATTTCTCATACTCGCTCCCTATGGTCCGAAGTCCAGACTGATACCGGGGAGGAACGTGAATCCACGTTATCAGTCTGGCCAATGACAGGCCAGTTCCCTTGCACATCAATCATATCACTGTAAAATGAATGCACCAGCCCCCACCTTTCAGAAACATACTCAGACGACTACAGACTCGGAGAACTCTGTAGATAGTCTGTTTTAATTTTTTATATTTTATTTTGTATATTAAATACCTTCAGCTGAGTGTGTGTGTGTGTGTGTGTGTGCATGTTTTTTTTTTCTGTTTGTTTTGCTTAAAAACAGTATAAAATACACAGTATTGCACATAGTAAATCAATTGCACTTTTTTAAGGTACAGATTTAACATCTAGTTCTCTCTTTATGCTACAGTACAGCATCATCTAACTGAAGAACTCAGTCCACCGTGTACGTGTAAAGTACGAGATAAGAGTTTAGCGTTAATGAAGCACATGTTAGCCAACAGAAAGCAGTAAGGGTGTCAGAACCTGTGAAGGACATATACAGTCAATGTTGTATCTGTCGTTCCCATATGATGCAGTGGTGGAAAAGTAACATCAAAAGTACATTTACTCAAGTAAGTACCAGCGCTGCGTTCACACTGCCAGCTACAAAAAGATACAAAGCGACACAGCATATCGCTGTTGTCGGGCAGAAACTGCTTGTGTCCATAGTCTAAGTTTTTGTGTTTTTTATTAAATTAACGCCCTACTCGATCACGCTATAGTGTCACACAAAAGCATCAAACGTAGCAGTTCTACAAGCTCGAAACGCGGTGCAATGCGACCCGCTTTGAGCTTGTAGATCTGCTACTTTTTCTTTTTTTTTTTTTTTATCCTGAAAAGTAACGGTTTTGGACATGAGGTTTCCACCCGAAAGAGACGATATCTGACGCTGTTGAAGTGTTGATCCACACGCTCGTTGACGTCAATAATGCGTTCTCGACGAGCGAGAAAAATGTAAAGGAAAATAAAAAAATATATAAAGTCTGGCTGAGGGAAATAATTAACTAACCATTGTGTGGAGGTAAGTGGAAATGGTTAAGCAACACTTGGTGGTTTATTTGTAGCCTCGTAGTTGCAGTTGAAGCCAGCTCAACTAGGATCGTATATACTGTATAGCTCTGTAGGTTTTGTACTCTAGCAGCTACACATGTCAGGTGTAGCTTTGCTTTTGCATCTTCATGTCGCTAGTGCTTCCATTTGCAATCTAATGGTAGACTGTAGCTTTGTAGCTGCCAGTGTCAACGCAGCACAGGTCTGTAACTCTGAGAGCGTACAAATGGAACCAAATGGACCCCTAAGGGCCCATTTGGCTCCATTTGTACGCTCTCACAGTTATAGTTGAAATTAAACATTTGCTTGAAAATGAAATTAAACATTGTGAGAAGCACTGTTTTATACCCATTGACCTGTAGCAGTAATCTCTGGTTTTGTTGTGTCGGCAGCAAATGATGATTCTGCTGAAACCACTTTGGCACATTTTCTCTCTTTCCGGCAGTGTCTTTTTTTTTAAGATGTTGCTGTCGAGCAGAAACCTTATACCTCCATATTTCATGTTATGTTTTTTTTTGTGTTTTGAGTGACTTCCACCATCATGTTCTTGCAAGCACTGTTGGCTTTTATGCTGTTTTTGTTCTTTTTTTAATTATTGGCTGCTCTCCAACTCATTAAAATGTTATTAGCCCTATTAGATGCTATACAACAATATATAAATATTTATTTTGGCTGTACATAGGCTTAAATGGACCCTGTATTTGGGGGGGGGGGGTAATTGGGGGCAAACCAAAACAAAGACAGCAAAACAAGCGTAGTTAGAAACCGCTCCTTGAAAAAGATAGAAAAGTTATCCCCGCAATATCTCAGTGGTGGAAAGTAACTTTTAGTACATTTACTCAAGTGCTGCAGCCTGGCTCCAGTTGCTGAATCGCTAGCCAAGGCCATAAAAAATTAAATAATAATAAGACCAGGGGTCTGTCTGATGACACTGTCAAAGGCGGGGTTTTCTCGGTTGAAAATGTAACCGGCCCGATGGGGATGATCCAGTATGAACCTATAAGAAAAAGGTCCCATGTTGTCCACCCCCCCCCCCCCCCCCCCCCCCCCCCACACACACATCTCAGAAAATGGCTGCACTGAGAGGGATTTCAGACTGAATAATGAGTGTCAGGCAACAGTGCTGTACTTGAGTATAATTTTGAGGTACTTTTACTTTACTGGAGTAGGCCTACAGTGTGTCCATTTTGTTGAAACGATTACAAATGTTGTACTTTTTACTCCACTGCAATTATTTGAAAACTTTACTAGTTGCTTTTGCGGGTTTAGATTATTATTACAAAACAGACATTAACCAACTAAAGCCCTATTTTATGCTTTTGCTAAAATAGCCAATCTACAAGCTTGTGCTGCATATGATAAGACAGGAGCTTGTAGATGCCATTTTCAAAACATTTGTGTACACTTTGTGACTTTGGTACTGTTAAGTATTTTTTGATGCCAATATTTTCACTCAATTAAAATGCAGGCCAGGCCTTTTACTTGTAACATAGTATTATTTTAAAGCCGTATTGCGTCTCTTACTTAAGTAAAAGTACTGGAATACTTCTTCCACCACTGTGCGGTGGCTCATTCGGTCCTCTCGGCTCGGCTTCAGCGGTTGACGCAGGACGCTGTGGAATTAACAATCACAGCCATCCTCTCTGACTGCTCACCACCTCCTTCGCATCTTTTTCAGAGGAACAGGCTTACATACTGTATCATTGCTGTCATGCAGAAACCTCATATTCTACATATTTCAACTCTCATATTTTTCTCCCCTTCGTGAATTAAGAACCTATTTAGTCATACTGCGGTGTCACACAAAAATAGAAAAAAATAGCCGATCTACAAACTGCATCGTGACACGTTGTAAACTTGCAGATCTGCTATGTTTTGCTATTTTTGGAAATGGTTTAAGTGAAAGTGGGAAAGTATTATCAGTAGGTTTTTATGAATTTTTAACCAATTAAAAGTATTAACCTTAAGACCTGAAGAAGCATCTGTGTGACTTTTTCATTTGAGCTAAAAAGCATTATTTTACACTTTGGCTATACACTTTGGTATATCTGCTAAAAAGCTGATATACAAGCTCATAGCGCGGCACCGAGTGCCGCGCTACAAGCTTGTAGATCTGCTATTTTTGAAAAATCGAGAAAATGTGTGCAAATTAATATATTTATATTATTTTAAAGTGAACATTTTTAACTCAAATCTTTGCTTCTGGGGGTCCCTGGAACAACATATTTTAGATGGGGGTCCGCGGTCAAATACATATAATTTTGGGGGTCCTTGACATGAAAAAGTTTGAGAACCAACCACTGCTATAGAAACATAGGTTTGTCAGAAAAGTGTTGAGATTTAGAAGACATTTTGTAGAAATCGGCTTCAGGTCTTAATGGGTTGTGTGAAAGTAGTGTCAGTGGGTTTTAATTGTTAACCAATGAAACATATTAACAAGAGCTTGTGACTACATTGGATCCATTGGAACACGTTTTTTTTTTTGTCATTTCCTGGTAACGGTTTTGGACATATATGAGGTTTCCACCTGACAGCAAGAATGCGATAACACGAGTATAACCAAATAAAAAAGCCTTCAGATTGCTGCTTTTGTGTGCCAAGGTGGGAGCTAGAGCTACGGTGTGATTATGATGAAGTAAGCTGGATATTATGAGCTCTATCCTTTTTGTGTGTGCGTGTCCGTGTGTTCTCGTGTCCTTGACAGAATGCACCGTGAGGAGACTTTAAGAAATAGGCTTGACGTATGAAAAATAACTTTACAAACTATTCACACCGTCCGTATTCATCTGTAGCGTAGTTCTCAGAATGGACAATGAACAGCCGTTCCACCTTACCCCGACCCTTCTCTCATTCACAGCAACTTCTGATAAATAATGTATATTCCAATAAACCTTAAAGGGCAAGAGCACTTTGGTAGAGGTTTGGGTTGTGTTGTTACCTTGCCATGGTGTTACTCCAAAGGTGGACAATAAATCAAAAAATATTGCTCCAGTGATTAGAAATTGATCATTCAAAATATGCTCCTCGTTGACTTACATTGTACAATGAAACATCTCTCAAAGTCACTCTTTTAGGCCGTAAACGAACACAAACAATGTTGATTCAGACAATATAGAACATCACCAAACCCAGTACTGTTTGTTTTTTTCATATACATGTCAACTTCCTGTTGATTTTGCTATTCATCCAGTCCTGCTTTTCTTCCTAATACTTTTTTTAAATGAAAAAACAAAACAAAAAAAAACAGTACTACTGGGTTTGGTGATGTTCTATATTGTTCGTTAACATGCTAAAATAGTGACTTTGAGAGCTGTTTTACCGTACAATGTAAGTCAATGAGGAGTGTATTTAGCATTATCAATTTCTAACCAATGGAGCAATTATGTTTGATTGCTTGTCCACCTTTGGAGTTACATCATGACAAGGTAACTACACAACCCCTACCAAAGTTGTCTTGCCCTTTTAAAGCACCGCCTCTCAACGTTTCATTCCGGGTGGGGACCACCTGGGGGTCCAAAATGGACCCTTAACAGGTCTGTATAACTCTGAGAGGAGAGCTTACAAATGGGAACCAAATGAACCCATAGCGTGGTCCATTTGATTCCATTTGTACGCTCTCAGAGTTAAATTAGCACGGGAGGATTTTACAGTGTAGATTTAGGGGTCCCAGAGATTACCCTTCTCGGAGTTATACAGACCCCCGTTAAGGGTTCTGTTTGGACCGCTGGTGGGTGGTCCCCCGGGGGGGCTAGACGTTGAGAACCAGCGCCTTTTGTTTTTAAAAGTGAGCTATAGCTTCATATATTTATATATATATATATAAAAAACAAAAAAAGGTAACATCGATATCTACCTTTTTTGCAAATGTTCATAAGAAAATAAGTGTTATTTATTCACTCTTTCACATCAGTTTGATTTCAACCAGACATGTTTTAGGGGAACGGGATTAGAAATGAGATCACAGAGCTCCAATAAATACCGCTCTTATGACGCAGCGTCAAGTCTCTCCCCGCCTCGTGTCAAAAGTTCTCTGTTTTGCTCCGTCGTTGGCGTTTATTGCAGGTGTAATCCACATGTGTAAGAGAGAATGGTCAAAATAGTGTCTGTTTTTTTAAATGTTTATATATTTTTTTAATTCTGGAGAAAATAGTGTTCCTGAAACAGTGTTAATTGTGCTTTTGCCGGTAACGCTGATATGCTGTCGATATAGTTCTTCATCGGAGAAACGAAGGTGGCGTTTTAAAGTCACGACCCCCCCAATCCCCCCCCCTCATCCCTTTGATGTTAGGAAGGAATGACAAATCCAAGTCTCAGATTGCAGAGTAGAAATATGTGTCTGAGACCGCGGTCACCAAAAAAACAATAAATAATTGAATAGGACTCCATATAGTCTTAGAAGTTAGAAAAATATATGTAAATAGACAGAGGGAAATTCAATTTCTCTTTTCTCCTTTGCTGATCCCCCAAACAAAGTTGCCGTTGGGGCAATTTCACGGCCCGTTTCAAGAAAGTTGTTCAAAATAAGTGAATCCTTTTTTTTCCCTCTCCCTTTTCTTTTTTTTTGGTAAACGTGACAAATTTTTCATTTTTCCATGAGGCCCGTTCTCTTTTTTATTTTTTTCTGCTCTTCTACTTCCATTTTTCTCTTTCCGTTACACTCCAAGTCGTGTCCGCGTTCAAGTCCAACAATATCCAAAGCAGTGGAGCTCTCTGTTAACCAATTGTTACCAAGCCACGGTAAAAAGCCAACGTTGTTGATTCTGTTCCCGTGTGACCCCCCCGACAAAAATAACCGATAAAATGAGCTTGGCGGGATGCATAAAAATCCTGGGCATCAGTGTAACCAGTTAAACCCATATATGCTTCGTTGACCGTATTCCCAAGGGCTCTATATTAGGCCCCCTCCTGTGTTCGCTCTACACAAAATATCCTTGATTACGAACACGAAAACAGCCGATATGCAAGCTCACAACATGCCGCAACAAGACGCCTTGTGAGCTTGTATTTCGGGTGTTTTCGCGTAGATCGGCCGTTTCCATGTAGATCGGCAATTCCCGTGTGGATCGGCCATTTTCGCGTAGATCGGCCGTTTATGCGTAGTTCAGCCATTCCCGCGTAGATCGGTCGTTTCCGTGTATATTGGCCATTTTCGCGTAGATCGTCCGTTTCCGTTTAGATCAGCTGGGTTCGGTCCAACGTACCCCCCCCCCCCTTTTCCCCCAGAATCGGCACGCTAAGGTTCAAGTGGTTAAGCGTGGCCGCCTGGTCGGTCAGCCGCCGTGTGCGTGCTCCTTTCATAGGAACCACAGTTTCCAGCGGGCGTGCTTCTTGGACTCGGCTTTGGACTTGCGCTTGGGGGTGGAGGTGAAGGCCTCCCCGGACGAAGGGTAAGGCAGCGGGGAGAAGTAGGCGTCGTCCGTGGGACACAGCCTCTTCATCAGCGGCTGCAGCTTGTCCTCCTGCTGCTTGAAGTCCAGCTCCACACTGCATGAGGACACGCACACACAGGCACGCACGCACACACGCACACACACAGAGAGAGAGAGAGAATCAGAGTGCAGTTCTAGTCGATTGCTATACACACAGTAAAATCCTCAGTGTTAATTTAACTTTGAGAGTGTATGTAGCGCCCTGGGATTCGAACCCGGGTCTCCCATGTGGAAAGCCAACATCTTAACCACTAAGCCAAAGGGAATTTCCTGTAGCTCGGGGGAGATATTAGAGTTTCAGGCTGAGGTTGTGAGCCACCCTGCTACACTCATCCCCATTTTGACATCCTCCCACGGGGAAACCCGATCCGGGTCTCGGCACCAATGTAACTTCCGGGATTCGAACCCGGGTCTCCCACGTGGAACATCTTAACCGCTAGACCAAAGGGAATTCCTTATAGCTCGGGGGAGAGAGTAGACCTTTAGGCCATCAGGCTGAAGGGGAGAGCCACTCTGCTACATGCACAGGCACGTGAAATCTAAAATCTGCACGCACACGCGCACAGCAGAGCGAGAGCCAGAGGGCAGTTGTAGTCGATTGGTTGTACACACTGTAAAATCCTCAGTGTTAATGTAACTCAGAGAGTGTGCAAATGGACCCACAATGGACCCACAATTCCATTTTGTTCCATATGTATAGATGAACACAGAGGATTTGCGTTAATTTATACCAAAACAAATCTTGCTTAGGGCCACGAAAATCCTAGGGCCGGCCCTGATGGAACCAAATGAACCCACCTAACTGTGCAGATATTAAAACCACGTCGGACATCAAGTGCTTGCCGCGTGCTGAATTATTATTCGGCGATAATTTATCATTTCGCTTTTTGCAGACTGTTTGAAAATACATCAACGGAAGGAACGGGGCAGAGAGAGAGAAAGGGCAGGGCGACCCATATGGCTGCTTAACGAGCAGTTTTTTATTATTTAGTTATTTATTTCCCACCCCATTTAATGGGTTATTGTCGTCACCTTCCTTTATGTGAGCGTGGCCCGGGCTGTGTTCCTCATCATACAGATTATGCAGTGCGGTCTGTTCTCACTTGACCCTGTGGACTCACATCTGCTGTGACATTGCTATAGGCCCGCCAGCGTCACCTACAGTACATCCCCCCTTCTCTTCTATCTCTTTACCTCTCTCGCTTTTGCGCTTTCTTTCTTATACCCCCCCCCCCCACATACCAAAATTATTTTGGTCAAATATCCACCTTTTTATGTTTCCTGTCTACGTTTGTAATTCAGTCAGATAACTCACAAATAGATTGAACCAATATTGTAGAATGAGAATACAAGTGTGGATGTAATATTTTATCTTGCCGTTCAGGCTCCATTTTTCTCCCTGCTCAGCACGAATAGACAACCATCATTAACCATTAAGAGCAGGGAGATAGATATGCAATAACAACCCCCCCATGGGGAATAGAACCAATAGCAGAGGCCACTGGTGGTGTTGGGGTGGCGGTGCGAGCAAACAGCCATAGACAACAAACCAGAACACATAAAGTGGAAGGAACAGAGATTTAGTTGAGCTAACCCGCCCAATTGGTCAGCCGATTGCCACGTCAGTGTATGACGTATGAGTCTGGCATGACGCTGTATACAGCCACATAGTAATGAGCATGAGTGTATACTGCCTGAACTAACCTCGCAGGCTACATATCATTTATTATTTCAAAATATTTAAAAAATATATATTTTTTTTAAATCTATACATTTTTTTAAATTCGCAATATAAGTGACACTAGATCACACAAGTGACAGCAGATCTACAAGCTTGTAGGCCGGCTATTTTCACCATTTCTGAAATTTCTTAGAGATTTAAAATGTTTGGCTCTCGGGAAGACAACTAAATTTTCTCTTTTTTGAATCTCTAGCTAAAAAGTCTAAAGAATCACTGTACTTGCGAGCTCTCTGCAAAGCCGCAGGGAATGAATGCCCATCATTAGTATGTTGGCGATGAGTGGTCACTGGAGGGCGTTTGAGCCCCGGCATCATTTGATGTACTTTTAAAACTCGGATCAGAGTCGTATTGACTCGTATCGACGCGACCCCGCTGTACACGGCTTCTGTCTACACTGACGTGCCTTGATTCCCCCGTTGCCATAATATTACGATGGGATTCACGGAGCCCGTATAGCCCTCTTCCCTTCCCCACCAGGCTTTTGTCGTGGGGGGGATGATGGGGTCATCTGCACGTGGTATAGTGGAGAAAAGTATATAGTGTTGAAAATTAGACATGCTCCAGTAAAGTAAAAGTACCTCACAATTTTACTCGAGTACAGTACTTGATTAAATGTGCCTAGTTACTTTCCACGACAGGGCGTAATCCCCACTGACCCTCAGGTTAGGCGCTAAAGTGAAATTCGTATTAAAGCCTTTTAATCTGTTAAATATTCACTGGTTGGTGGAGGGTGCTCACACACTGACACACAGACATACAGACACAGACAACATAATCCAGGTCATACATACATACTATACAGAATGTCTGGCTAGACACTGCTGTTAAACACACTGGGTTTAACGTCAGGAGTCACTAGGGCAGTGGTTCTCAACCATTTTAACTTGAATGACTCCCTTAACTCTCGAGAGTGTACAAATGGAACCAAATGGACCCGATTGGAGCCCCCCTCAAGTATCCCTGAGGGTCCCTGGACCCCACGTTTGAGAACCACTGCACGAGGGGTCCGCTAGGGGGGGAATAATAATGAAATTTGATCCTTTTTTTTTAATTATTTCAATTCATTTCATAAGAATATTGTGTCTAATCACTTGGCATCTCTATTGTGGGCATGTTATTGTTGTCCAAAATGCATTTTCATAACTTTTTTGTAAATAGCAGATCTAGTATGAGCTCACAATGCATATCTACAACAGCTTGTAGATTGGCTATTTTCACTATTAACATTGTATTCATTGTTTTAAGTCATTTTCAAATACGGGGGGCCCCGGGCTAAGTCTATTTGAGGGTCCATGGAAAAAGTGTGTTAACCAACATCTAGTCATCTGGCCAACGGCATGTACTGTACTTCCTCTATCTCTGGAATAGAAGCTTTTCTCACTGGACAACATAAACATTCTAAATGCCTCCAAGTTGATTTCCTCTCGCAGTGTTTGTGAATATCAGTAGCTGACAGTTTGTCCCCCCCCCCCCCCAAAATCATATACCACATCATCATGTATCATGTTCTATTGGACTATAATCATTGATCATCGGCTATCCCATTGAGACCTGAAGCCGATTCTACATGTCTCCTAAATCTCAACAGTATTCTGAAAAACGTATGTTTCTATATCAGTGGTGCTCAATCTTTTTCATGTCAAGGACCCCCAAAATTGTATGCATTTGGCCACGGACCCCCATCAAAATATTTTGTTCCAGGGACCCCCCAGAAGCAAAGATTTGAGTTAAAAATGTTCGCTTTAAAAATATATATATCCAGAAGATTTGCACACATTTTCACGATTTTTCAAAAATAGCAGATCTACAAGCTCGTAGCGCGGCACTCGGTGCCGCGCTATGAGCTTGTAGATCTGCTATTTTTGAAT
>NC_139951.1:39692572-39717572 GCF_963454915.1 Gymnoscopelus microlampas
TAACTATGCAGATTCATAACTTTTTTCTAAATAATTGTAGGGGAATAAAACGTACAATATTTGTCTCTGAGATGTAGTGTAGTAGTAGAAGAATAGAGAATGGAAAATTGAAGCAGTAAAGTAGTCAAGTACCTCACAATTGTATTCAAGTACAGTACTTGAGTAAATGTGCTCAGTTTCCTTTCCAAGTTTCCACCACTGAAAAGAGTGGACTTAAAGCGTGGTCCTTTGACACTGACTGGATGGGATGGCTGCTTGCTGGACACTCAGCACTTTGCATTGGTTTGTTTGACTCAGGTCTTTACACACAAGAAAGGAAACACTGAGCTATTAGCCATTAATCACTGGGCTCCAGCTAATTAAAATGATATCAAAGCACTCCTCTGTGTGTGTGTGTGTGTGTGTGTGTGTGTGTGTGTGTGTGTGTGTGTGTGTGTGTGTGTGTGTGTGTGTGTGTGTGTGTGTGTGTGTGTGTGTGTGTGTGTGTGTGTGTGTGTGTGTGTGTGTGTGTGTGTGTGTGTGTGTGGGGGGAGGGGGGGGGGGGGGGGGGGGGTGTGGGGGGGTGTGTGTGTGCGCGTGTGCGTATACTCAAATGTTTCAATGCTCACATTGAGCTTGTAGATCACGCCATTGTGATTTTCCAATAGCCGAGGTATAAAATGGGGCTAAAGTGGTTGTCAAATAATTGTAGTGGAGTAAAAGTACAACATTTGCCTCTGAGATGTAGTGGAGTAGAAGTAAAATTATAGACAATTGGAATACTCTCGTAAAGTAAAAGTACAGTACTTGAGTAAATGTAATTAGTTACTTTACACCACTGTGTGTGTGTGTGTGTGTGTGTGTGTGTGTGTGTGCGCGTGTGTGCGCGCGCGTGCGCACAAACGTGCACTTGCATCCCTTTGCATGCATGAGAACGCATAGTGATCTAACTATTAGAACCACCACACAAACAAACTAAACATCTGTAAGTTTCCTAAAGCATACTGAGAATCTCTTTGTTTTGGCTGTGAGACAACAGAGGAATCGTATATAAGACTCTAATCCAGCAACAAGCGCACGCACACGGCGCATCAAAGTATCCCTGTGATCAGCCAGTCCGTGCTATCTGTGCGTCACCCAGAATCATTAGCGAGGCAGCGCGCGTCTGTCCACAAAATCGGCAGGACTTATTTCATCTTGCTATAAAAGATGGCTTCGTGTAGAGTGTTTAATTAATACTGTTTCTGCTTGTGTGGAATCTGCTACTCTGCAGTGTTTAATGGGAGCCCTGTCTCCATATCACATCACATAAATACATACTGTATATGCATGCATACAGAAGAGTGATAGGGCAGCTCTTGACTGTACGACCTACTACAGGTTTTTTTTCCAGTGGTGGTAAAAGGTTTACTTAAGTAAAAGTATCAATAATGCAATGTAAAAGTACTCCGTTACAGGTTACGGAATTCAGAATTCACTTGAGTAAAAGTACAAAAGTATTGGCATAAAAATATACTTAAAGTACCAACAGTAAAAGTACTAAAATCTATGAAAATAGCAGATCTACAAGCTCACAACACATCGCATAATAGCCTAGTATGTATAGAATAGGGCTAAAGTGGTTAATGTATGTTTTATAATATAATAATTTATATCTGCAAAAAAATTAGTAGCTGAAGTTTTCAATAATTGTAGTATAATATTTGTCTCTGAGATGTAGTGGAGGATAAGTAAAAGTACTGAAAATTGGAAATACTCCAGTAAAGTAAAAATACCTCAACATTTTTCTTAAGTACAGTACTTGAGTAAATGTACTTAGTTACTTTACACCATTGACTACATTTCCCCCCCCCGGCTCAGAGTGGGCCGTTAAAAGGGATGTGATGCATGACAATAAGCATTATCCATCTGTGTCGTGACTACATGCAACAGTAAAGGCAAGGAGTCTGTCTTCTTGCCTCATATGATGACAGAAAGGGGAAGGGAGTGGATTTGAGGGATAGGGGAGTGGAATGCCATAAACCATTTGAAGGAGCAGGTAATTGGCTGCAAGCCTAGCGAGCGATTGATCTTTTTGATTGACAAATAAGAGCTTGTCTTACTTAGACACCAAGGATACATATTCTATTCTCAATTCTTATCAGAATTTGAATCACAACGTCACACAGGGTAAAGGTGTAAAGAAGTGGGTGGAATTAGTTTTTGTGCTGTAGCTCCATCGTTTGTGTTGTTTTCAGAAAGAAGGGAGTAAAAACAAGATTCGGGTGGTGGGGGGGTGCGGGGAGAGCGAGGAGATAAATCAAACGGTAAAGAAAAACATGTGAAGGATAGGCAAAACTCTTAACACATCGGGTGCCAGCATTTTTTCATAACAACTTACGTTGGGTGTCAGCATTCTCCCCATTGACTGTTCTTTGCTGTTTAAAGCTTTAGACTCCACGACAAGCAAATCCACGTAAAAAAAAAGCATCCATTCATGTTGAGCGATGACCCTGGCTACAGCCTGGAACCATAACATTTCACTTGCGAGTTACAACGGGGGGGGATCGCGGATCGTGCATGACCGGTTTTCACCACTGAAAACGGATTCGGAGATATAGGCGTTTTAAAGAAGGAAATAGACAGGAAGCGGATGGAAGCCATGTTTTTGTTTCCGGTGATCTATCTGGCCCTTCCTTCTCAAGATCACAATGGGTACTCCCAGAGCTGCTCTAGCCCCGCCCGTGCGGAGAAAAAAAAAAAAAAAAAAAAGAAGACTGAAATCACGGTTCAGACCGTGAACGGCACCAGAGCGCTACTATGTAAACACACGGTTCAGACCGTGATCGGCACCCGATGTGTTAAGATATCTACAAACACGTACAGCATAAACCAGCGGGTACAGTATGTACATGAGGTTAGACTTAAGGTGCGAAGTGGTGACACTTCGGTAGACATTATAGGTCCACATTAGCAGCAAGTATGCAGATGAGCTCATGAGAATAAAGAAAAGGCAGCACACACTCGTAGCCATGTGTACTCATTTTAGTTGAATGGGAATGTATTTGAATGGGAAACCCAACGTTTCAACCTCGCAAAGGAATCATCCCCTGAAGAAGACCTTGCGAGGTCGAAACGTTTGGTTTCCCATTCAAATAAATCCTGCATCGTGGCTACGGGTGTGTGCAGCCTTTTCTTTATTCTCGTATTTATTTATCAAGGTCAGCAGCACCTCATTAATACTGGTGTGTGCGCCCTCCTCCCTTTTTGTTTGATGTAGATGAGCTTAGACATTAATGTGCAAAAGAGTATCAACACATTGTCAGGTTCACATAGAATGGTCCACATAGCGTGATGACTTTCACAGGTAAAATCTAAATGTTAGATCCACAAGGACAAGTCTATGGCCAGCCTGGTGACATGCAGTAATCAGGTATGTTTCCCAGCGATCTGATGCAGTGTTGATTTTGACAGCAATTTTTGATTCAGTTTTACTCATAGTCTTTTGAATCAAATTCCATTTCGTTTTAGTCATATTTTAGTCATCTGAAATGTCTTACTGTCAGTCTAGTTTTAGTCGACTAAATATCATAAGATTATAGGCGACTAAATCTACAGTTGATTTGGTCGACTAAAATGTATTTTGGCGGCGCCTTGATAGCGTCATAATGGCTGATTTTACACTTGGTTGGATGCTGAAAATAGCCGATCTACGAGCTCACAACTCGTCGCAGCGCGACACGTTGTGAGCTTGTAGATTTGCTATTTTCAGAGCGCAACACCCAAGCACAACCAAATAAAACGATTTTTTAAAACTATTTTAGTTCTACTGGATCTCTTCTCCACTAGTCCCTCCCTAGCATTTTAGTCTAGTTTTTATTTGTTGCCAAAATTGTCAATATATTTAGTCAAAATCAACACTGGTAACCGGGGTGGAAGCTGTTCAGAAACCTACGGTAGGTACGCTACCTACGGTAGGCCTCCTTGCCTGGCCGCGGTAGTTGTAGGGGTGTGAACACTTTGTGGCTGGTAGCGCGGTGGCATGTCCTTGTTGATTTGGTGCGCTTTGACTACACTCCTCTCTTTGTAATTCCTCTTATCATTTTGGGGGGTGTCTAATACCCCGTTGGGGGGTGCCAGACATGCCTCTAAGCAGGGAAAACCCCTGCTAATACAGCTGTGACTGTTATTGCTGTTGCCTCGTACCCAGCGGGGGCACAGCGGTGTCAGAACCAGTTTTCTTTAAACCCAGCATTTTGGTTGGTTTTCTGGCACGCTATGTTTTTATGCCATTTTTGTTTTGTCCAACAAGATGTATACTCTGTATGCTTGAAGTCACATAATGCCCCTATCCTGTCCTCATCTTTTACAGTTGTTTATGGCTACCTTTTCTTTTGTTTTATACCACAAACGGAATGATCTGTTTCCATCTCCACTTCTATACCTCTCTCTCTACCACATCTTAAGCCTGATTAATACTTTGGTTTTGCGCCGGCGGCCAAAAACAACAAAGCTCACAAAATGGGGTATATGTTTGGCACACAACACTGGTGTGCAACCACATATAAATCAGGCTTTATGCCGGCATCTTTTTTTCATCTCCTGAAGCCCAGATCCATAGACTATGTGACCTTAAAAGACCACACTTAAAGGGTCTACACCATGAATTTTAACTTTTTCTTCATTTTTGTGTGTTTTTGGTCTCCCCCACCTCTCTTCTGTTCCAACAAATACCCGACTTCGAGCATGCAGGCTTTCATAGGCTATCTGTGGTTTTTATGTCAATTGGTCTGAAAACAGTCCGTCAGATTTGTTCCCCCACCCTACGTCACGTCTGGGAACAATTCCTCCCGTTTTTCAGTTCTAACCAAAAAATAAAATCCAAAAAAAAAAAAAAAAAAAAGTTTTTCATTTTTAATTTTTTTTAAAAATGTTTCTTTTTTTTTTTTTTTACTTTTTCCACACAGAACCAGGACATAACATGCATACAAACTGGCTCAATAGCGCCCCTCGCCAAACAGGACAATGTGGTATTGCAGGTGAAAGTGCTTTATAAGCCAGAGAGAAGTTAGTTGGAATGAGTATATCTGAGGCTTGATTTAGGCTCAAACCTTTTGAAAAACGTTTGAGGGACATAAACAATATGATATCAAATATTATTATTATTTTTTAAATTCATGGTGTAGCTCCTTTAACATCTGAGCAGTTCTTATTGGCTCTGTGTCTTCATACAGTAGCGACCGATATCATGTTTATTTCAAACTTTTGTCTCAATTATGATTAATGAACGATTGAAAATACATTTATATTATTATACATTGCGCCTTCATATTGCACTCTCAACAGAGCAATTATGTTGAAAGCTTGTAGATTGGCTATTTTCGTTGTTTTGTTTATGCCACCATTGTACAACAAACATAAACTAAATACAGGATTAAGTGGTTAATCAGACAAATCAATTATAACAAATATATTGGAATTTCTTGATTATTCAATTAACCTGCATGAGCATTAAGTTGGTTATTGGTTGTTAATATGGATTTGGATATATTTTGTTAATTGCTCAGGCCTACATCCACTCTCTGTCTCCCTTCCATGTTTCTTTGTGAGTCTTCAAGTCTTCTAGTAGGCCTACATGGGTCTGCAACAGGGGGTCTTGGATCGCTAGGGGGTCCTCAGAGTTATTACAGGGGGGGCCGCCAAATCTTTGTGTGATTGGAACTTTTATTTAACACTTTTATACAGTGAGGGGTCCCTGCTTCATCTCTCTCTCAGCTAGGGGGTCCTTGGGCTTGAAACAAACATTGAAGACCCCTGTTCTAGTAAATCACAAATACTCATACAAGTAATCTTGAGTAAATCACAGTGACAATACAGTACAAACCTCCTTTAACCACCCCCTACCTACCCCCACCTCCCGGAGGTAAATTGACCTTTTGTTTTGATTGATGTTGATATTGTTTCTTGTTGACATGGCGTTAACACGGCAATACAGTATACCGCGTTTTATCCTTTTTTATCCCTACCTGGGATGAGGTTGTATAAGTTTGTTCTTGTCTGCGATACTGTTTGGCTACGATCCATCTCCGTTTTGTCCTTTGGAAGTTCACCCTGCCGCTACCTTTCTTACTAGCGCTCTGTCACAGTATTTCTTCTCTCCGCGTGTCTGACAAACCTCCATAGACGTATTACTGTCTGTCTACTAAATCCATAACCCATTCAAACCGGGGAACGCATCTTTTTTATTAATTTGGGCTTTTAAAAATAGCAGATATACAAGCTCATAGTGCGGCACCGAGTGCCGCACTATGAGCTTGTTGATCTGCTATTTTAAAAAGAAATCATGAACAATTTGTTGCAAATAAAGCAAACATTTATAACTCAAATCTTTGCTCCTGGGGATTCTACAAAATGTCCTCTAAATCCTACAGTTTTCTTTTTGAAAAAAACATACGTTTCTATATCAGTGGTTCTCAAACTTTTTCATGTCAAGGACCCCCACAATGTACAGTATTTAGCCACAGACCCCCATCTCAAAATATTAGAGATGGGGGTTCTCGAAGCAAAGATTTGAGTTAAAAATGTTTGCTTCAAAACATGTACATTAAAAGATTTGCACACATTTTCACAATTTTTCAAAAAATAGAAGATCTACAAGCTCATTGCTTGTTTATCTGCTACTTCTGAATAGCCAAAATAAATCTTAACATGACACAAGATGCTTTCCCGGTCTTAAAGGATTAAACAAAACGCCGGCACTTTCCTCTCTGCAGTAAATATTTGAACGGCCCCGTAGATTTACGGCACAGTTGTTTGTTATCTTATCTCATCCCCCTCCCTGTGATATGACTTGTTATGGTTAATTTTATGCACCGTGGTACACCGAAGTAAACAGGGCTTTTACTGTGTGATAAGCTGATCATATTCCTTAATGTCATCCGTGTTGTTCTAGATCAGTGGTTCCCAAAACGTTTTAGCTCGAGGCCCCAAACAAAAATCGGTTCCTGGGGAGAAATTTGATGTTTACTCCAAACCAGAACCCAAACTAGAAAATAGCTGATCGACAAGCTCACAATGCGCTCAATATCTACTGCGTAGTCTGGAATCTCTGTGTGGAACCTGCATTTCCGAGGGTCAAATAAAAAAAAATGCCTCTGGTGATAAACCCGTCCCATGTTTGCATACTGGGCCCTGATTGGTCCCTCACAACTTCGGAGGGAGAGAAATACAATCTCTATTGAGAGGGGCCAGACCTAATCTGCCAAGGGCAACTTTTCTTTTTGCAAATGGCAGATTCATCTGGAACCAGGCTAACAATGTGTAGCTATGTGACATTGTGACACTTGTGTGCTTGTAGATCTGCTATTTTCACTACTTATAAAAGTGTTTGGGTACACCAATGCCTTGAGACTTGCGTGTCCATGGACATATAAAATCTAATTCTCAAGAGGCTCATTAGAAAAACAGAGGCAGAGT
Organism: Gymnoscopelus microlampas; assembly: GCF_963454915.1. Taxonomy (NCBI): domain Eukaryota; kingdom Metazoa; phylum Chordata; class Actinopteri; order Myctophiformes; family Myctophidae; genus Gymnoscopelus; species Gymnoscopelus microlampas. Next base: position 39,700,007 of record NC_139951.1, read on the forward strand.
GAAAAACGGGGAAACCATTTTGTCTTTGACACATTATTCAAATAGCCTTGTTTTCCTCCATGTTGAAAGATTCATTAGCCTCCCTTTGCCTAGGCCATGCTATTAGCATGTCTTACCGGTGCTGTCATCATGTGCCCTGCCATGTCACTCTGTGCCAGAGTTGCCATATTTCGTGAGTGAAACAAGCGACCAGGTCTATGAAAACAAGCCCAAAAGAAGCAACCAGTTTTACTCAGCTGTGTTGCTTCAGCTATTTGGAAATAGAAGATCTACAAGCTCACAACGTGGCACATTGTGAGTTTGTAGAACGGTTAGTTTCAAATAGCTGATGTGTATATATAGAGGTTTAAAGTGCTCGTGTGGCCTAGTTGCTTCTTTAAGACTTGTTTCTCTCACATAATCTGGCAACACTGACCCTCACACAGCTCATTTCTTGGTTAGTGTTTCTTTGTTGTGGCCAAAAGCTGTGGGTGAACAGTGCTGGCATTTCCCCAGAGTGAGCTGCTGGTTCAGAGACAAATTGGTGGAGGCACTTTGGTCCATGTCAGGTTTTAACCTCCCATGTCTGTCCCTCCCTTTCTCTCTCCTTCTCTTCCTCTCTCGCTCTCTCTATTTGTTCTCTCCATGGCCGTAGATTCCTATAATGCAGTTGTTCCCAAACTGGGTGTTGGGACCCCAAATTATTTTTGGGGGTCCCCAGATTAATCTATGTGCAATATTGTTTTCTCACTTAACCAAACCAACATACAGTACAGTGTACGTGTATCTGCACATTTCTAAAGTTACAATTGAATGACTTTCATTTGGCCAATTGTCAAATATTACATAAGAAAGAGGCACACATTGTGAAAATAGCCGGGGTTGTGCGCTTGTATTTTGGCTATTTTCACGATATTTATCTGTGGAACCGAGTCAAAAGTGCCTACAATTCCAAGTGCTTGTCAAGGGGGTCCTCAGTTCAAATATGATTATTTTGGGGGCTTGCGGTCTGAAAAGTTTGGGAACCCTTGCTATAATGTAACATTTCCTATATAGACCATGTAGATTATGTGACTTCCTGTCGATTCTTTGAGAGATTGTAGATCTGATATTTTTTTGGTGGTTGTTCCCCCCCAGAGTAGGGGTGGGGGGGCATTGGGGTTCAAGCGGCTAAGCCAAATATCTACAGGTATCTATACATTCCACTAATCTCTGTTTGATGACCCGGTCATCAAATTATTGGCTTAGGAACGGCAAAAAACAAAAAAACTCCCAATAATTCAAGGCTTCATGGGGTGTGTAATTGACAGAAAATAAGTAATTTTCTGGGTGAACTACTCATTTAAGTCAAAATACAAAATCGAAGTACTTAGTCCACCACTGCCTCTCTCTCGCTCTCGCTCGCTCTCTCTCTCTCTCACTCTCTCTCTCTCTCTCTCGCTCTCTCTCTCTCTCGCTCACTCTCTTACACGTATTAAATCCAGTAGTTAAATTATCTCTCTGGAATCTCCCGCTCCTCCTCTCTCCAAGGTCACGGGGCCATATTCTCTCTTGTAACCAAACCCCCTTGACATCCAACACGTCGTCCGTCCCCGGCGAGTATCACTGCGGTAACTATGGCAACCGTGCTCGCCGCGGCGGCGGCGGCGGAAAATATCATTAGCGGGCTCCTTCGCACAAAGAGAGAGAGAGAGAGATATCTCCCCTCCTAGCAGCGTAGTGGTGTGGCAACGGCAGCCCCGCCGCTTTGGCAATTTCCATATCACCGCTGTCGAAGTGAAAACCTTGTATGTGCCAAAAAAAAATCACTACTTTTGTGCGACACTCGTGCAGAGGTGTAAAGTAACTAATAATAATAATAATAATAATAATGGATTTTATTTATAACGCACTTTACATTTACAGGAAATCTCAAAGTGCTTAATGTACTCATGTTGAGTTTTTTTTTTTTACTTTACTGGAGTACTTCCAATTTTCAGTACTTTTACTTCTACTCCACTACATCTCAGAGGCAAATACTATACTTTTACTCCACTACAATGATTTGAAAACTTTAGTTACTTTGCAGATTTTGATTGTTATTACAGAACACACATACCACGTCAACACTTTATATGCGTCGGCTATTTGAAAATAGCCGATCTACAAGCTCACGATACGTCGCTGAATTAGGGCGTTCATTCAACACAAAAAGTTGAAATATGGGAGATACAAGGTTTCAGACGACAATATGTTATAAGGTAATCAGTGCTTTAGCCCTTAGCCACGCTTAATTGATTTTCATGCACTCCCTCAATAGATGTCCCCCCCTCCTTTCTAAAAACTCCTCTGTTTTGTCTTGTTTAGTTTTTTTTTTCTCTATCGTTTACTGGTTAGTTATTCAAAGCCATTTTTCACCCTTCTTTTTCTTTTTTTTACATCAGATAATTATGTAAATTGTCAGCAGCAGTTGTCTGTTTCTGACACACAGGCTAACGGCTGGGTTAAGCCCCCATTCATAATTTGTTTTCGAGACGGCATCTCTCGCGCCTAAAGAAGCCCCGATCTGCACGCTCGAGAAGCGCCTTGACGCGGCACGTTTTGAGCGTGCAGATTGGCTTTTTTCAGCCGCACGGCGTCGTCACAAACGATCATGAATTAAGCATTAGAACGGTGGGCCACACACACACACACACATGCACGCACGCACGCACGCATACGCACACGCACACACACGCGCACACACAAGCTCTATCACAAGCAGCTTGCACCTATATCTCCCTGTTTGATCAGCACATTAGCACCATATCAACACAGAGTGAGGAGAATGAGATTACAGGGTTTTATGGATGCACTGTGGATCATCATGCAGCACGTTGTAACTTAATGCCTTATAATGTCCTGGAAGAAATGAAACGCTCTTAAAAATCTGCTGTAACGTCCAGCCTTTCAACACCATCTCTCTCTCTCTCTCTCTCTCTCTCTCTCTGTCTCCCTCCCCCCCTCTCCAATGGTGTAAAGTAACTACATTTACTCAAATACTGTACCACTACTGTATTTCCACTACTACATCTCAGAGGTAAATATTGTACTTTTACTCCACTACAATTATTTGAAAACTTTAGTTACTAGTTACTTTGCAGATGTCAATTGTTACATTATAAAACATACATTAACCACTTTAGCCCTATTTTATACACAGGGTACAATCTACAAACTCACAATGTGTCGCGATGCAACACGTTGTGAGCTTGTAGATCTGCTATTTTCAAAAAATTGTAGTACTTTTACTCTTGGTAAAAGTATGTTTTGATGCCAATACGTTTGTACTTTCACTCAAGTAACATGTTGAACACAGGCCTTTTACTTGTAACAGAGTATTTTTATATTGTGGTATTGCTACTTTAAATAGCAGAGTACTTCTTCCACCACTGCCTCCCGTCTCTCTCCCTGTCTCTCTCTCTGTCTCTCCCTCCCCCCTCGCTCTCTCTCATCGCATCACCTGGCAAAGGTGGAGTGATTTTAGCTATAATCCTCATTCCTCGCCCTTTCTCTCCCGCTCTCTCTCTCCCTCAATGTCACACACGTCGCGCTAAGCGTTATAATTCCCCCCCCCCCCACGGCCCACCCACAAGTTCATTTGAACTCACTCACACGGTTAGCTGATGAAGCGCGATGAAGTGCAGATGGAAAAGAAGGACGCTGGAGGAGAATACAGATGGCGACGCGCGGACATTTCAAATAGAACATGGAGACCAACGTACTGTATGAGATCACATTCAGTAGCGTGGTGCAATCTTCTTTTTTTATGGTGGTGACTATTAGGGCTGCCCAATATATCGAAAAGTTTTCACTATTGCTATATCAACATGTGCAATATACATATCACAGAAGCAATTTACATATTACTTTTCAACAATCCCATGTATAAAGCACTTTTTTTATTTAGCAAAAGTGGGCGGCAGTGGCTCAGGGGCAGAGTGGCCGTGTAGAGTGAACTGGAAACCGCAAGGTTCCCAGTTCGATCCCGGGCTGGGGCGCTCCCCCAGAGTTAGTGTCGAAGTGTCCTTGAGCAAGACGCTGAACCCCTAACTGCTCCCGATGAGCAGGTTGGTGCCATGCATGGTTTCCTCCGCCATCGGTGTATGAATGTGTGTGTGAATGGGTGAATGTAATGCACAATCTATGTAAAGCGCTTTGGATAAAAGCGCTATATAAATGCACCATTTACCATTTTTCTTCTTTTAGAGTTATGTGATGATCGCATATCACATGTTTTCCTAATATTGTAGGCACGCGCTCACACACAAACACACACGCACACGGTGTATTCACTCACTGTGCTCATCCACCTACAGAGAGGCTGTTTTCATGGAGATGGAAGTAATTAGATTCCCATGTCATCCCTGTGCCTTGTGCCTGTGTTGAATGCTGCTGCTATATTTGATTCTGTGTCCAATCATCACAATTCACCGTGGCATGAGCCTCTCTTAACCCATTCAAGACCAGGAACGCGCCTGTGTCATTTCTAGATGTCTGTGGCTTTTCAAAAAATAGCAGATCTACAAGGTCATAGCGTGGCACCGAGTGCCACACTATGAGCTTGTATATATCTGCTATTTTTGAAAAACTATGAGAATCTGTGCAAATCTTTGAATATATTTTTTTACAAATGATTGCTTAAAAATGTATAAATATTCAAAGATTTTCACACATTTTCACGTTTTTTCCAAAAATAGCAGATCTACAAGCTACGAGCTTGTATAACTGCTACTTGTTGAATAGCCAAGTAAATCTAAAATGACACATATGCGTTCCCATTCTTAAAGGGTTAAAAGAGAACCCCCCCCCCCCCCCCCCCCCCCGGTCAATTGAACCACAGCTTCAGGAGGCATCACCAATTCCTGCTCTTTTATCATGTCGTTGCTGTCAGGCAGAAACCTTGTATCTCCATATTTTGGCGTTTTACCTTTTTTTCCCCCTGCAAATTAATGCCCTTCTTCAATTTCTAGTAAAGTGTCAAACAAACATAGTGAAAATAGCCGAGCTACTATACTGTACTATTAAATAGACGATCACCTGATCGACTAAGACAAGTGTTGTGAGCTTGTAGATCTGCTACTGTATTTTTTTTGCTATTTTTGAAACATTTGGAAAGTGAATTTTAATGTGGTTAAGTGTGTGGGTTTTATAAATATTGAAACCAATGAGAAGTTAAACCAATTAACAAGAGCTTCTGCCTAAAATAACTAGGCTGGATCCCATTGGAACACAGGTCATTTTTTTCCCTTGCATTTCCTGAAAAGTATTTCCAGTTTTGGACATACAAGGTTTCTGGCCGATAGCAAAGATGTTGAAATTCTGCCAAGAGCCAAAGGGGGAGGAGAGAGAGTGAGCTTCTATGTTCTGTTTCTTCCTTCACAGATGAAGCTCTTCATCTGAGCCAGATGGAGTGCAGGCGATAGATAGGCGGAGGATATGGTAGCCAGAGTTAACGTTTTTTTTTCTTTCAGGTGTGTGTGTATGTGTGTGCGTGTGCGTGTGCGTGTGCGTGTGCGTGTGCGTGTGCGTGTGCGTGTGCGTGTGCGTGTGCGGGTGCGTGTGCGTGTGTGTGTGTGTGTGTGTGTGTGTGTGTGTGTGTGTGTGTATGCGGTGGATGTGAGCAGTGGTGGAAAAAACACTATTTTTTAAAACTTTTTTTTTTACTAAAAGTATCAATACTGCAATGTAGAAGTACTCTGTTACAAGTAAAAGTCCGGAATTAAAAATGTACTTGAGGAAAAGTGCATAAGTATTGGTATCAAAACGTACTTAGAGTACCAAGAGTAGAAAGTACTCATTATACAGAACGTCCCAGCTTGTAGATCGGCTATTTTTGCTACTTTTGTGTGACATAGAATGATGGAAGTACGGTATTCATTTACGAAAAAAAGTTAAAATACGGAGATAAGACGTGTCTGCTCGACAGTGGCCCTCTGGGGGTGAGTGTGCAAATATAGTGGCCCTCTCCATCATCAAAGTTACCCAGCCCTGCTCTATATTAAATAGTTGCGTACAGTACCTCCCTCATACGGGCAAAGTAGACTCAGCTGTCATTCCAAATTCACTTTTAGTCTGTCCGGAGGCTTATGCGTTATTGAGAGCGCTAGATGGAGGATGATTGAGATGCCTCTTCAGTCTTCAAGGGGCTGTCTGAGCCGCCCGCGGCTGCATCGCTACACCAGAACAGTGGTTTTCAAACATTTCTGGCCTTTCCCTGCTTTTCTGAATTCAAGTAACCCCTTTACCCGAGTACATTTTGATTAACCCATTAAGACCTGGAACTGTGTCATTTTTAGATTTGAGCTAAAAAACATTATTTTACACTTTGGGCTATTCAAAAATAGCAGATATACAAGCTCATAGCGCGGCACCGAGTGCCGCGCTACGAGCTTGTAGATCTGCTATTTTTGAAAAATCGTGAAAATGTGTGCAAATCTTTGAATATGTATATTTTTAAAGCGAACATTTTTAACTCAAATATTAGCTTCTGGGGGGGTCCCTGGAACAAAACATTTTGATGGGGGTCCGCGGCCAAATGCATATAATTTTGGGGGTCCTTGACATGAAAAAGATTGAGCACCACTGATATAGAAACATACGTTTTTCAGAAAACTGTTGAGATTTAGGAGACATGTAGAATCGGCTTCAGGTCTCAATGGGTTAAATGGTAAAAATGGTAAATGGTGCATTTATATAGCGCTTTTATCCAAAGCGCTTTACATAGATTGTGCGTTTACATTCACCCATTCAAACACACATTCATACACCGATGGTGGAGGAAGGCCACTCTACCCTGCCCTGAGCCACTGCCGCCCCTCCTTTTACCACCCCGGCCTGGGGGTGATTCACCCGGGCTATATTTCTGGGCACACCTCCAGCAGCTACGTCACCGTATCGTCACCCAACATACAGCAGGCCATGCGTCCTATTGGGAGCCCGATACATCGGGCATTCCAGAATGACATGGTCTGCTGTCTGTTCCTCTGCACCACACTCACAGGTCGCACTAGGAGTCAAACCCCATCTGTGTGTGCATGGGTGAGCGGAAATGCCGGACGCTGGTCCGTAGTTGATTAAGCCACACCCATGCCAGTATAGGCAGGTCCATCCCAGTAAGGGGAAAACCGACATCTGGAATGAAGTCAATGAGTCTAGAGGTGTTTACCTCCCACTCCATGCTCCAAAAGTAATCCGCCCATCTTGCCGCACTGATGTTCTATTCACTGCATTGCTGCAGGAGTTCCCATGCAGCAGGCACATATGGGTGTCTCGACTTTAGGCGCTGGGGAGGCTCAGTTGTTACGGCGAGCCTTTCATGGAGCAGGTGGTTTGGCTCCACGGCCCGGCACACCAGACGAGTAATGGCTCCTTTGCCGTGAAGCCCAGCGAGCTTGATGCCTGCAAGGATGGGACTCTAGCTTTGATGTCAATTATGTTCAAAATAAAACGGCTTAACACCAACATAGGTATTGCCTTTTACCACTTATTTTAGTCAAGTTGTTGATGTAAATTGGTCTCACAGATTAGCAGCTTGACACGGTTTTCAATGTTTAACCTTAAACATAACAGTAAAATAAAATGTTCCATTTTTGACGTTCTCTCACGTACCCCCACTGTAGTACCTCCGCGTACTCCTTGGGTACATACCAGAGTATTGTTCAAGTCGCTCCGGTCCGAGTCAAGTCGAGTCCCAAGTCGTTTGGTCCCAAGTCCAAGTCGAGTCCCAAGTCATGTGGTCCCAAGTCCAAGTCGAGTCCCAAGTCAATCCAACCCTCAGGTCCGAGTCCCAAGTCGAGTCCCAAGTCTTTGGTCCCAAGTCCAAGTCGAGTCCCAAGTCAATCCACCCTCAGGTTCGAGTCCCAAGTCGAGTCCCAAGTCATTTGGTCCCAAGTCCAAGTCGAGTCCCAAGTCTTTCTGTTGTGGGCAAGTCAAGCCGAGTCACAAGTCGAGTCACAAGGTTGTGTCAAGTCCTTCACTACTATTGTTCCCCAGCCCACCCACAAAGCACTCAGATTTATATCTTGAAGAGAGAAACTGTATCTTAAAGTCAAGAATTAAACCAGCATAAAGCTGTTCATTTATCCATTAAAACATTACATGTCTGATAATTTAGTTAGAACTTGGGAAAGGCTAAATTACACTAAAGCAGTGTTTCTCAACCTTTTTGAGAACCTGGCATAGCCAAAAGATCCCAGGGCACACCTAGATATACTCTCTGTGTGTGTGTGTGTGTGTGTTTGTGTGTGTGTGTGTGTGTGTGTGTGTGTGTGTGTGTGTGTGTGTGTGTGTGTGTGTGTGTGTGTGTAGTCTCCATGGATCGTCACCTTGACGTGGTGGAGAGCCTTGCGTGTTCCAATGAACCTGAGAGCGATGCCGTCGGGAGCTTCGGCTCCTGGTAGGGTCACCCATGGCGGTAAGGTCGAGGGGGAGGTGCCAGACTAAGTACGATCCAAACACTGTGCCTGGGGGCACACATAGGCAGGCTCTGAAAAATGGAGACACTGGCAGCCCCCTGCAACCTCACTCACCCGAAGGTCGTCCTGAGTCTTTTCTCTTGCCACTGGAATACGGTGGGTGTGGCCAAGATTGTGGGGGAAGGAACTGCGCGCCCCATCCCTCACATTAAATCCACTCGTAGCGCAGGCTTCAGCTTCCACCATAGAAGTCCTCTGGCGATGGGATAAAGTGACGGGGGCAGGTCAAGGATGTGACTGGAAGCTCTTAGCTTGAATCCTGCACAGAGGCGGCGTGGGTATGATGGTCGTTGTGAAGATGGGATGGAACAACATCCTCCTTCGGCAGCAGCCCGTGCGACTGAGCAGCCCTATTTAGGGACCGCACTGCTCACCCCTCATAGGGGAGGGGTCTAGAAAAGGTGACCCAAAAATTGTTTGTTCCTCCTCACCTGGGTGGCCTACCGCAGTCACCAAGGCATCTCTATTTGCGGTCGCAAAAACAATAAAGAAAAATCAATGACTTTGAATCTGGCAACCGAAAAAAAGGAAAAACCATGACCTTGAATCTGGCTACCTGGAATGTCCGCACCCTCCTTGATGTTCGAGACCGGACAGAGAGACCTCGAAGACGAACTGCCCTCATTGCACATGAGCTCAAGAGGTACAACATAGATATTGCGGCACTTAGTGAGACTCGGTTCTCTGGAGAGGATTCACTCACAGAAGTCGGTGAAGGTTACACCTTCTTCTGGAAGGGTCTTCCAGAGGAGGAACGCAGGCTCCATGGAGTTGGCTTTGCCGTAAAAAGCAGACTACTCAGTAACATCCCTGAGTCCCCCCAAGGCATTAGTGAGCGGCTGATGACCTGGCGTATCCCCCTGGTGAAAGGCCGCTTTGCTACTTTAATCAGTGCCTACGCCCCCACTTTGGATGCTGACGACATCACCAAAGATGCCTTCTACGAATCCCTTGATGCCGCTCTATCTAAAATCCCTGACTCTGACAAGCTTGTTCTGATGGGTGACTTCAACGCCCGAGTAGGCGCTGATGCCAGGCTGTGGAAACAAATAATCGGAAGTCACGGGACGGGGAAAATAAACAACAACGGCCTCAGACTCCTCACTCTGTGCTCTGAACATCAGCTGATCTTAACCAATACCATCTTTCAGTTGAAAAAGAAGTACATCACATCTTGGATGCATCCCAGGTCCAAACACTGGCACTTACTGGACTATATCATCGTCCGGCAACGTGACCAAAATGATGTCTGTATAACCCGGGCCATGCGTGGGGCTGAATGTTGGACTGATCATCGGCTGATCAAATCCAGACTCAAGCTGAAAATTCGACCACCACACAAGAAACAGCAACCTCGAAAGAGACTCAACTGCAGGGCTCTGGACTCTCCAGACTGTATAGCCCAATACCGCAGCAAACTGGCAGAGGGGCTTGCCACCCTGGCGAAGGACAACAGTGGCCTTGATGTGGAAAGTGAGTGGGCAAAACTGAGGTCAACAATACATCAAGCTGCCTCTGAAACCATCGGCTTTACCCAAAAACGACACCAAGACTGGTTCGATAATAGCTCTACTGCAATACAGGAGCTTTTAGAATCCAAGCGCAAAGCCCACGCCTCACTGCTCTCCAACCCTCACTGTCCACTTCTCCTCTCTCATTACAAAGCCACCCGTAGTGAGACCCAGAAACAGCTTAGGATCATGGAGAACGAGTGGTGGCTCAGAAAAGCCCAAGAAATCCAGAGGCATGCAGATAACAACAACACATATGCCTTCTATGATGCTGTAAAATCTCTGTATGGTCCACAAAGGCAAAACATCGTCCCAGTGAGATCTGCAGACGGTTCTGTGTTACTCAAAGACAAACAGCAGATACTTGAGCGCTGGGCTGAGCACTTCGACTCCCTGCTAAACAAAAGAAACCCTTCTGATCCATTTGTCCTTAATGCCCTCCCAGAACTTCCACCTGTTCTCTCCCTCGATGAACCTCCTAAGTTCACTGAGGTTCTCTCCGCAATCAGGAGTCTTAAAAACAACAAGAGCCCTGGCCCTGATGGACTTCCAGCTGAGATCCTCAAGAAGGGAGGCTACCTCTTAAAACGACAGCTATACCATCTCATCTGCAACACCTGGCATAATGAGACAATTCCTCAGGAATGGAAAGACAGCAACATTGTCACCATTTACAAAAGGAAGGGAGACAAGTCACTCTGTGGCAACAGCCGTGGCATCTCTCTGCTCTCTGTTGCTGGCAAGATTCTTGCGAAGATAATGCTGTTTCGCCTGACAACGCACATTACAGAGGACATCCTCCCAGAGACACAGTGCAGTTTCAGAAATAACCGAAGCACTCTGGACATGATCTTCGCTGCGCGTCAAGTCCAGGAGAAATGCAGGGAGCAAAACAAGGACCTCTACATCACCTTCATTGACCTCACTAAGGCCTTTGATACAGTGGACCGGGAAATCCTTTGGACTATACTGCAGAAGTTTGGCGTCCCCCCAAAATTTCTCAGCATCCTCAAGCAGTTCCACAGTGGCATGCATGCATCTGTACTTGTTGGTGGCCAACAATCTCCCCCATTCCCTGTGAAAGTCGGGGTGAAGCAGGGTTGTGTACTGGCCCCTGTGATATTCAATCTATTCCTGACGGCAGCTACACTCCTCTTCCACAAGTCCATCCAGGAAGATGGTGGTGTGAAAATACAGTTCCGTCTTGATGGGAGCTTGTTTAACATCAGACGCCTTCAAGCCAAGACTAAGACCCTGGTCAGCAACATCTTCGAGCTACAGTATGCAGATGATTGTGCTCTTCTGGCCCACAGCCCAGCTGCCATGCAACGTGCCCTGGACACCATGTCCTCTGTTTACCACTCACTAGGTCTTGTGATCAACATCCACAAAACAGAGATCATGGCGCCAGAAAAATCTCCACCCCCCGTGTTCAACATCAGCGGCACTCCCCTCAAGGTTGTCCAGCAGTTCAGCTACCTCGGCAGCATATTGACACCCTCCTGCCAAATTGACGATGATATCCAGGCCCGTATCAACCAAGCCTCCTATGCCTTTGGCAGACTGCGCTCTCGTGTGTTTGAAAACAACCACCTAAGAACACCAACAAAAGTGGCAGTCTACAGGGCAGTGTGCGTGTCTACACTGCTATATGGGTCAGAAGCCTGGGCTGTCTATCGGCGTCACATCAGACGCCTTGATGCATTTAACATCAGATGCCTCCAACGCATCCTTGGCATCACCTGGCAGGACCGTGTCCCTCACACTGACATTCTCCAACGCACTGATTCCATCAGCATTGAGGCAACCATAGCACGGAGGCAACTCCGGTGGGTCGGCCACGTCATCCGGATGCCTGGATGCCGTTTGCCCCGTCAGGTGCTTTATGGACAGATCTTGTCAGCCAGCAGGAAGCCCGGTGGTCCAAAGCTGCGGTACAAAGATCAACTAAAACAGACTTTAAAGAGGTGCAACATCAAGCCCAACGATCTGGAGTCAGCTGCAGCTAATCGGCCACTCTGGCGCTCTTTATGCTTCGAAGGGGTCACACACCTTGAGGAGAAACGCACCCAGCAAAGGACGGCGCGGCGCCAGCAAAGACACCTTCCTGCTGACCCAGTACCATCTCAGCCTCCTGACCCAGGCCTCGCATGTCCTGCCTGTGGTAGGATATGTGGTTCCAGAATCGGGCTTCATAGTCATCTACAGTGGCATCGTCGCCAGCAAAGATAACCACTGACAAACTCATCACAACGCAAGGAAGCTACGTCATCTTCGACAACGATGGACTGCCAAGGAGGTGTGTGTGTGTGTGTGTGTGTGTGTGTGTGTGTGTGTGTGTGTGTGTGTGTGTGTGTGTGTGTGTGTGTGTGTGTGTGTGTGTGTGTGTGTGTGTGTGTGTGTGTGTGTGTGTGTGTGTGTGTGTGTGTGTGTGTGTGTGTGTGTGTGTATATATATATATGCACGCACACAGAGAGAGAGAGAGAGAGAGAGAGAGATTATTGGGCAGGTATAAAGAAACCTTAACCATTACAAATATATAAATCTTTGGCCTACAATAAACTTGGGTCAGTGCAATGAATGGATGAGTCTGAAAACCTTCCCAGAGTAAAACTTCTTTGGTAAGTATATTTGGTACCCAATATACCTCTAATATCTGATAATAATATCTAATAATCTGATCCTGATAGCATTATTGCGGACGCATGCGCTGTTGCCCACTGCAGACAAACACCAAAACTCTCGCCCCAAAACAGTCACCCCAGGGGAAATCCGGTGATATTCACCTGGTATTCCTAAACGTAACCTCATTAAACTATGCCTAAACCTAACCTTATTCCTAAACTTAACCTCAGTAAAACTAATAACATGGCTAACCGTAAACTTATTTCTAACCTTATCCTCAGTAAAACAAATACAGGAATACAAGAACCGCTGGTCCGCGAAAACAAATGGGGGCGATGGTGTTTTGGGGCGAGTTTTACGGTTATGTATCTACGGCACCGTGGCTTGAAGATGCGTGTGGAAATAAATTACAGAAAATAAGAATATAAATTATAATAAATTATGAATAAATGCATGACTGATAACAAATGAAAATATAAACTTTACAGATCATATAAACATTACAATTATAAGAATTCAAGTAAAATTCAGAAAGTTCTGGCCAAATGAAATCTCAACTGCGCTGTTTATTATGCGCGATTGCGCATGGAAATAAATTACAGAAAATAAGAATATAAATTATAATAAATTATGAATAAATTCATGACTGATAACAAATGAAAATATAAACTTTACAGATCATATGAACATTACAATTATAAGAATTCAAGTAAAATTCAGAAAGTTCTGGCCAAATGAAATCTCAACTGCTGTGTTTATTATGGGGGGGAACTCCGATGACAAAACAAGTCGTCCGAGTCATCTTGTCTCGAGTCGAGTCGAGTCGGGAGTCATTGGCTAGCAAGTCGAGTCGAGTCTCAAGTCTCCTTGGTCTTTTACCTTCCAAGTCCGAGTCAAGTCGCAAGTTTTACCTTCCAAGTCCGAGTCAAGTCGCAAGTTTTACATTCAAAGTCCGAGTCGAGTCGCAAGTCGTCAAATATGCGACTCGAGTCAGACTCGAGTCGAGTCACTATGACTCGAGTCCAATACTCTGGTACATACATACCCTCGTTTGTGAAAAACTGGACTAGAACACAACCCTTGTTTTGCATCCTCTTTACATCTCAATCTCATCCTCTCTACGCTTGACTTATACTTAGGCTACATGTATTTAGGCAACCACTTGAGAGACATGCATCTACATGTAATGACAGTATGCTAAGGTTGACAAGGAATACATGCACTTCAAACACCTTGTTGCCATGTTTTGAATGGGGAATATAGGTACTGCACGTATGTTGCTGCCTTCAGGAAGGAGATATGGCGTTCCAAAATACAATAAGGTCAGATTTTGAGGCTTCATTTAGCATCTGGCCAGGGGCAGGCTGAACGGTGGACATTGCTCTTGTCATCATGTTTTTATGTATGCAATTTGTTTTGCTTTGTTTCTGTCAAATGTGTGTATTATGTGTTGCATACGTGGCTGCTGAGTCGCAAGAAAATGTTCTGCGAGAGCTGATAATGAAGTAATATCATCTCATGGTATCATATGGCCAGACTAGCAGCCCAAATCAGATTTCTTCAGAATGGTTTTATACATTCAGAACAGCACCCAACCCACATGGAAACTTTTTTTGCAGATCAGATCGAATCACATTTATTCCTTGAGCCTTGTTCAGACTGCTGCATAAAAAACAATCCGACTGTTTGGATCGGACATCACATCTGGGATGGATTTTGGCTGCCAGTCTAAACAAGGCCTTAGTTGCTTGAAGATGTTGCAGGTTGAGAATAGCTGCGACGTGTTAGTGAGCTTGTAGGCTATTTTCGATGCACAACTAACTTCTTATCAAGCATTGCTCTCCTGTCTCTTCCTACAACACACAGAGAAGGAGACACCCCCACACACACACACACACACACACACACACACACACACACACACACACACACACACACACACACACACACACACACACACACACACACAAACACACAAATGTACATGCACACGCGCACACCCACACAGTGTTATGCAGACCTGACTTAACCCTTTAAGACCGGGAACGCATCTGTGTCATTGTAAGATTTTTAAAAAATCGTGAAAATTTGTGCAAATCTTTGAATATATATATTTTCTAAAGCAAACATTTGTAAATCAAATCTTTGCGTCTGGGGGTCCCTGGAACAAAACATTTTGAGATGGGGGGTCCACGACCAAATGCATATAATTTTGGGGGTCCTTGACATGACAAAGTTTGAGAACCACTGATATAGCAACATAGTTTTTTTAAAACAACTGTTTGGTAGAATCCGCGCCTCAGGCTTTAATGGGTAAAGTGAGGAACCCCCATGGGTTGACTCTCACTCTGTGACTGAACCCCAGAGTCTGATTAAAGCCCCCTGTGTGACAGCACTGTGCAAACCTGCAAGACCACCACACACACACACACACACACACACACACGCACATGCACACGCACACAGAGAGAGAGAGAGAGAAGAAGCGTTCTTCCGGGGTCCTTCTCTGATGTAATTGAGAGGACTTTGAGCAGCTCAGTTGGCTTGGCAACGGCGCGCATTAATCATATTTCACGATGTTCAACCCCTCTGCCCCCTGTTCTCTCTCATTCTTTTCCCGTGTTTCCTGGGCTCTCTTCACGCGTGTGTGTGTGTGTGTGTGTGTGTGTGTGTGTGTGTGTGTGTGTGTGTGTGTGTGTGTGTGTGTGTGTGTGTGTGTGTGTGTGTGTGTGTGTGTGTGTGTGTGTGTGTGTGTGTGTGTGTGTGTGTGTGTGTGTGTGTCGGGTGCCCTTGTCTCCCTCATTGTGCTCACGCCTCACACTAAACCTGCCAAGTGGCCCCTTCAGCACGGCCAGGTTCACAACACGAGAGCAAGACAGAGACACCGATCGAGGTGGCGAGGGATCGTGCCTACTTGAATGCAGTGGTGTAAAGTAACTAAGTACTTTTACTCAAGTACTGTACTGCATTGGTTCTCAAAGTGGGGTCCGGGGACCCCCAGGGGTCCTTGAGGGAGTTACAGGGGGTCCCCAGCTAAATGATAGATTAGGCACCAAATGGAGCCTCATGGGTTCGGATATTTTCGAATAGCCTAAGTCTAACATTGGGCTAAAGGTCGGCTTCATTGGTTGTCATTTTTTGGGTGAACTCAGGGGTATAGAGTATAGAGTGGCCGGATGGTAGCCGTGAGGTTTCCAGTTCGATCCCGGGCTCCCCCAGAAGAATTAGTGTCGAAGTGTCCTTGAGCAAGACGCTGAACCCCTAATTGCTCCCGATGAGCAGGTTGTTGGTGCCTTGCATGGTTTCCTCCGCCATCGGTGTATGAATGTGTGTCTGAATGGGTGAATGTAATGCGCAATCTATGTAAAAGCACTTTGGATAAAAGCGCTATATAAATGCACCATTTACCATTTAACCCCATTAAGTCCAAAACCTAACCTATTTATTCCACCACAGCTTGAATGTCCCATGTCCCTGTGCAGCTCATTACTGGTCGACCCGCATTAGTCTTCTGTCATCTCCTGTCCCCTCGTCCCCCCTTTCCTCCTGTCCACTACACCCCCCCCCCCCCCCCCCCCCCCCCCCACATACCCCTCCCCCCCTTTCCTCAAGGAGAAAGGACAAAGACACATTTAGATAATCGTCTTCAAAGAAAAGGACAAGTCACAAACCTGTAAATAATGCATGCGCTGTTCCGACACGTGTCACAGTTGGCCGTGTCCTGTCCGGTCCGATAGGAGAGGCTGTGGGGAAGATAAAGAGGTGCGAATGAGTCATTATGGAGACTTGTTCTGTAGCCCCCCCCCCCCTTCCCCACCACCACCCTCCTCCATTGTCTCTTTTTGTTTGTCAGCCGTGGTTAAACAGGACGACGTTTTGAGGACGAATGGAGCTCCGTTATACCCTGATTAGCCCCCGTTGGCCATTATTATACCTGACTCAGGTTGACTTAAATTAATACAGGCAGGCAGGGACACTTTGCAGGACAGTCCAAAAACATTTTGTTTTGGTCATATTGCACTAAACGTTCAACCCCAAGGTGTCTTGTACTCACTCTAGAGCAGTGGTTTTCAACCTTTTTCATGCCAAGGACCCCTAAATTGATAGGTTTTTGCCCGCGGACCCCCATCTGAAAATGTTTTGTGCCAGGGAACCCCAGAAGCAGAGATTGTAGTTAAAATGTTCGCTTTGAAAACAAATATGTATTCAAAGTTATGCACACATTTTCAAGATTTTTCAAAAATAGCAGATCTACAAGCTCATAGCGCGGCACCGAGAGCTTGTAGTTCTGTTATTTTTGAATAGCCAAAGCTAAGTGGTTAAAATGATTATGACGCTATATTAACTAATGTCGCTGAGGACCCCCTGGTACCCCCTCAAGGACCACTGGTGGTCCCCAGACCACTGGTTGAAAACCACTGCTCTAGAGCAGTGGTTCTCAAACACTTTCCTGTTAAGGACCCCCCCCCCAACCTATTGGGCCACAAAACCCCTATTCAAATCTTTGCTTTCCCTGGCATATATTTTGTGCTGGGGGGGGGGGGACAATTTGGACACTGTTCAAATTGTCAAATGATATAAGAAAGAGGCAAACATGTTGAAAATAGCCGATCTACAAGCTCACAACGCCTCGCGTTGCGAGACGTTGTAAACTTTGGGGGGTCGCGGCCTGGAAAGGTTGAGAAACCACTGTACTAAAGAGCTGGAGAGACAGGGATACACCCCAAGCAAACACTCAGCATCGGAATCTTTTTAACAAAATATCTTTTTTTACATAAAAACAGATCGTTTACAACCACACTTTAAGCTTTTGTCTGAGCAGTGAGCACCTCTTGCTCTGGAGGACTCTGACTCTGTCTTTGAGGAAAGCCGCCGTCTCCTGGCAACACACGCAGACACACACACACACACGTA
The DNA here is from genome assembly GCF_963454915.1 of Gymnoscopelus microlampas. NCBI lineage: Eukaryota > Metazoa > Chordata > Actinopteri > Myctophiformes > Myctophidae > Gymnoscopelus > Gymnoscopelus microlampas. The sequence continues at coordinate 39,717,531 of NC_139951.1, forward strand.
CACACGCACGCACGTACACACACACAGACACACACACGCGCG
>NC_139951.1:39720072-39757572 GCF_963454915.1 Gymnoscopelus microlampas
CCCCACAATTATATGTATTTGGTCGCGGACCCCCCCATCTCAAAATATTTGGTCCCAGGGACCCCCAGAAGCAAAGATTTGAGTTAAAAATGTTCACTTTAAAAGAATATATATTCACATATTTGCACTCAGTTTCACAATTTTTCAAAAATAGCAGATCTACAAGCTCATAGCGCGGCACTCGGTGCCGCGCTATGAGCTTGTATATCTGCTATTTTTGAATAGCCAAAGTGTAAAATAATGCTTTTTTTAGTTCAAATAAAAAAAACATGACAGAGATGCATTCCCGGTCTTAATGGGTTAACGGCCATATGGCCACCCTCTCTATACTCCAGTATATATTATTATGTACAGTGCAGTGTATGTAATATGCCAGGGGTCATGATAACAACAATAGTATGGATAGTGACAGTATAAGTGTCAGAGCATAGATGGGAGGAAGGGGGGCTTTGAGATTTACGCTATCACTTTAATGTTTATCGACACTTTAATGTTGTTGTGCTCGCCCGGCGTGATGAGACTGCCTGAAGATAGAGACCACTGTGTGTGTGTGTGTGTGTGTGTGTGTGTGTGTGTGTGTGTGTGTGTGTGTGTGTGTGTGTGTGTGTGTGTGTGTGTGTGTGTGTGTGTGTGTGTGTGTGTGTGTGTGTGTGTGTGTGTGTGTGTGTGTGTGGGGGGGGGGGGGGGGGGGGGACACATTATGAGCATATTGAAGCTTATACGGTCCTCAAGGTATCAGCACGTTTGCGCTTTGATGTCTTGTCTTTGTGAGAACATACTCTTACCACACTACAATCAGTGGTGGAAAGTACTAAGTACATTTACTCAAGTACTGTACTGAGTACAATGTTGAGGTATTTTTTTTACTTTACTGGAGTATTTCCAATTGTCAGTACTTTTACTTCTACTCCATTACATCTCAGAGGCAAATATTGTACTTTTACTCCACTACACTTATTTGAAAACTTAAGCAACCGGTTACTTTATAGATTTGGCTTATTATTACAAAACATACCTGTATACATTACCCACTTCAGCCATGCATACAAGTTTGGGCATTTGAAAATAGCAGATCTACAAGCTCACAATATTTTCCATAGATTTGTATACATTTGAAAAGTTGTGAAATGAGACATTCTGCATAATGAGTTATTTCTACTTTTCGTAGTTTAAGTACATTTTAATACCAATACTTTTGTACTTTTACTCAACTCAATTTTGAATTCCGGACTTATACTGTACCTGCAACAGACTATTTCTGAAGACCTCTACGCTGGGTTTGGGTTTGGTTCTGACTCTTCAGTGATTCTGTGTAAGGTGGTACAGTAGCATACTATGTCCCCGAGGACATTCACACTGGGGGACCTTCTTGGGGAAACCTTCCACATCCTACATTGCAGTATTGATACTTTCACTTAAGTAAAAAAAAATGTGAGTACTTTTTCCCACCACTGACTACAGTCTAGAAGGGAACAATGTGGGACAATGACTCCTTTTGATCTCAAGCGTTGGTCAAATAAAGACACATGGACCATTTGCCATCAACGTGAGTCTGAGAAGAGACGTATCCATGTGATGATAGGGGGGTAGATGAGGGCAAGAAAGTATGCCTCATCAGGGGCACCTACAAATCCCAAACTCCTCTGGCAAATTGTACCCGAAGGTAGACGTACTGTACGTCACAAGACTGGATGTACCGAGCACGAAGTCCCAGATGTGATGTACACACTGTGAGTGCTTAAGCAAGCTGTTTTCTGAAAAAGAAAAGCGTGGTGCATGCTCAGCATGAAAGCCTTGTGTAAAGTCTGAACATACCCTACTTACTTTGTAGCACTTAACCCATTAAGACCGGGAACACATCTGCGTGTCATTTCTAGATTTCTTTGGGCTATTCAAAAATAGCAGATATACAAGCTCATAGCGCGGCACCGAGTGCCGCGCTATGAGCTTGTATATCTGCTATTTTTTGGAAAAATGTTGGAAAATCCCGGGTCTTTTCATTTGTAACTCAAATCTTTGATTCTGGGGGTCTAAATCCTAACAGTTTTTGAAAAAAAAAAGTATGTTGCTATAATTTCTCCAAAATAAAAATATATTTTATTTGGCCGTGGACCCCCATATCAACATATGTGTTTTCAGGGACCCACAGAAGTTGTAACAGAGTAAAATTGCTTTAAAAAGTGTATATTCAAAGATTTGCACTAAATGTTCCCAATTTTTCAAAAAAAGGGCAGATATACAAGCGCGTAGCGTGGCACTCGGTGCTGCGCTCTGAGCTTGTATATCTGCTACTTTTTGAATAGCCAAATAAATCTTAAAATGACACACAGACGCGTTCCCGGTCTTAAAGGGTTAATTGTTTTTCCTTTGCCCTCTGTTTACTTGGCCCGTTTTACCCTTTCCGTTTGTTGACTAGGGCTCAAGCCACTTACTCACAATCTCTCCAAAGCTCTCTGGACCAAGGAGCGTGTGCTAAATGCTTCATTTGTAAATGTATATCAAAATAAATTAGTTATTGCCCCGCTTTGAGTGTGCCGCCACATCTCATTGCCTTTATGCGCGCGTGTGCTTTTGAAAGCGGTTGTACGGTACAGTAACGCGTGCATATGCATGAGCGCTTTTTTTCACTTGACACGAGCGATCATTAGTGCCTTGGAAAGCAGCTGCCGGTGCGTTTGAGGAGTAAGTCATCACACGCCCGGTCATCTACCTACCAACGAGCCAGCTGGCAACCGCCATTGATTTCTGTGAAGTGGCTCCGCCGTATGTCCACTGTTAACCCTTTCAGACCGGGAACGCATCTGTGTCATTTTTTTCTTCTTTGGCTATTAAAAAAAATAGCAGATCTACAAGCTCATAGCGCGGCACCGAGTGCCGCACTACAAGCTTGTATATCTGCTATTTTTTGGGAAAAATTGTGAACATTCGTGCAAATCTTTGAATATATATATTTTTCAAGCGAACGTTTGTAACTCAAATCTTCGCTTCTGGGGGTCCCTGGAACGAAATATTTTGAGATGGGGGTACGCGGCCAAATACATATCATTTTGGGGGTCCTTGACATGAAAAGGTTTGAGAGACACTGATATAGAAACATAGGGTTTTTTTTCTCCATTTTTTTTTTAGGATTTAGAAGACATTTTGTATAGTCGGCCTCAGGTTTGAATGGGTTAATACGGCATTAATTGCAAGGGGGACACACTAGCTGTCACATTAGCGTGTGCTAATCCAATAAAGAAAAGCCATAGTCAGTGAAGTATGGAAGCAGATAGAGACGTTGAGGTGCATCATCTGGTCTTTTTAGTTGGTCCCCGGAGAGGGATAGCGATGGGGGAGAGCTGGAACGAGCGTTCAGTTCATGGCCAAACAGCTCGTCTCACACAAGAGGTTAGGAGGGGTCGAATGAGAAGACGACATGGTGGGGAAACTGATGGATTTTACACGGGGATCAGTTGGGAATCAATACTACAATGGCATCAATAGTGGCTAGTAGTACACTGCCAAATGGCCGTCATAAAACAAATTGGCCAATTTTACCTGGTAGTCAGAAAAACACATTTCATCTGCTGCGGCACAACCCTAGATGAAGGTCAATTGACCTGAGGTCTTTTTAGCACTGGGGAACGACCATATGCTGTTAACTGTATCACATCATTTTCAAATGAAGCTTTTGCTTCTCAAAGTGGTGGTTACGGGGACCCCCAGGGGTCCTTGAGGGGGTTCCAGTGCATCCCCCCAGCAAAAGGAGAAACGGTTTAAACACTTAAACACTATTTTATACTTTTATACAATTTTCAAAAATGGCAAGACATAGCCGTTCTACCAATTTTATTCACGGGTTGTTCCTGGGGGCTCCCCAGCTAAGTTAATGTAGCATCACAATCCTTTTAACCACATCAGATCCACATTTTATACACCTACCAGTGTATTTTTTAAAGGTTTTGAATTTTTTAACACAAATCTTCTCTTTATGGGAGTCCCCGGGCCAACACATTTTCATATGGGGGTCCGCGGCCAAATGCAATATCAAAAAACGTGTGAAGGAAAGCTCTCAAGTCGTGTTATTTATTTATTTATTTCATAACCCGCACCAGGCACTTGTTATTTGTCATTTCTTTCCATTTTCCCCATGTGATTTGTTTTTAGACACAGCACATTAGGTTTGGAATTACATTTCGTGACTTTGGCGAAGGGTGGGTTGTGCTCACATTCGCGCCTACACACACGCACGCACGCACGCACGCACGCACGCACGCACGCACGCACGCACGCACGCACGCACGCACGCACGCACGCACGCACGCACGCACGCACGCACGCACGCACGCACGCACGCACACACACACACACACACACACACACACACACACACACACACACACACACACACACACACACACACACACACACACACACACACTGTGACGAATTCACTTCAAAAGCAGTGCCATTTGCTTACATGAGAAATGAATGTCGTATAACATAAGCAGTAATATAACCCATTGAGACCTGGAACGCAACTGTGTCACTTTTTGATTTCAGCTAAAAAAAGCATTATTTTACACCTTGGCTATTCAAAAATAGCAGATATACAAGCTCATAGCGCGGCACCGAGTGCCGCGCTATGAGCTTGTAGATCTGCTATTTTTGAAAAATTGTGAAAATATGTGCAAATCCTTGAATATATATTGTTTTAAAGCGAACATTTTAACTCAAATCTTTGCTTCTGGGGGTCCCTGGAACAACATATTTTGAGATGGGGGTCCGTGGCCAAATACATATAATTGTTGGGGGCCTTGACATGAAAACGTTTGAGCACCACTGATATAGAAACATAACTTTTTTCAGAATACTGTTGGGATTTAGAAGACATTTGTAGAATTGGGTCTTAATGGGATAACAGATGTAATTGCGCGCCACAATTCACCTATAGCCCGCGGCTAGCTCCTATTTGTTTGTCCAGTGACATTTCTGTCAAAAAAAAAAGGCGGGGGGGAGAGCGGAGGTAATGTCCCGTGACGACGGTGGCGTGGCGGCATTACAATTTCTGCTTGGCTCGCCAAAAAACACTGCTGGGTGCAAATTGGAACATGTACAGTAAGAAAGAAAGATGACGTTCATTGAAAGAAAGAGCTAAACATGCAGAGGTAAACGGGTGACCTGAGACAGATTGCAAAGTGGCTTAATGTTTCACGGTTTGCCACCGGTGTGGCACATGTGTCCGTTGTCCAACTGCCTTAACCAAAATACTAAGATTTTATGGATAATATTCTACCCGATAAAGCTGTCAGACTCAGTAGTAGAGGAGCAGGAGAGTTTAACCCATTCAATCCGGGAAAGCATCTGTGTCACTTTAGAATTCTTTGGCTATTCAGCAATAGCAGATCTACAAGCCCAAAGTGCGGCACTATGAGCTTGTAGTTCTGCAATTTTTGGGGGATTCAAAAAAAAAAGTGTAAATCATGTTTTAAAGCGAACATTTATTAACTCCGATCTGTGCTTCTGGGGGTCCCTTGAACAACATATTTTGAGATGGGGGGTCCGTGGACAAATTCATACTGTATCATTGTGGGTGGTCCTTGACATGGAACAGTTGGAGCACCACTGATATAGCAACATACTGTTAGGACTTAGAAAACATCTTTAGATATGTATTTGGCTGCGGACCCTCATCTCAAAATGTTTTGTTCCAGGGACCCCCAAAAGAAAAGATTTGAGTGTTCGCTTAAAAATATATATATATTCAAATATTTGCCAAAAAATGGTCACGAGTTTTCAAAAATAGCAGATCTACAAGCTCATAGAGTGCCACGCTATGAGCTTGTAGATCTGCTTTTTTTTTAAAGAAATCTTAAAATGACACAAATACGTGTCCCGGTCTAAACGGGTTAAGTTTGTGTCACCATGTTGGATGGTGTTTCTCCTCTCCTCCGCTCCCCTTGCTGTCCTTGCTGTCAGGTACCCTTTTTATCTCTTCTCTTCACCTCTCGTCCACCTTCCTCTCTGGTCTCCCCGGCCTGCCACTTTCCACCTTTCCAAAACAGACTTATGACCGATAGAAGAAGACTTCTCCCCCAAAGGAGGACCGCAAAGACAGCTCACTCTCCCTCACTTTGTTCAAAGTGCAGTTTTCTATGAGTTAGGAGATCTTACAGTTGCATCATGAGAAATTTAGAGAGGAGGATAATTGCCCTTTTTTTGTTTTGGGAGATTTGAATCACTTAAATCCATACTATATATATATATAGTACTGTAATTCATTGGTTCTCAAAGTGGGGTCCAGGGTTCTTGGGGGGTACCAGGGCGTCCCTAATCTCTCAAGAACAGATTCTGCTCTGCGTTGGAATCTGTCGGTAGCCGTGTTGACAACCCGTGCGCATTGGTTTCAAGTGGGTGTGCCTTCAGATCAGGAAGCAGGCCGCGCTTTACCCAATCAAATGTAGTGGGCGGGATTCACGTGTCCGTCCACCCTTCCCCCCTCGAAACTAACCGAAACTAATTTAACAATAGCGTCCTCGGAGCAGACAAAACCACGGAAAGATATTCACATTTTAACTTACTCTTTCATCATAGAAACAAGTGGGCTTATAACCAAAACGATCCATGTTCTCTGGGAGAAGTGGTGTTAGTGTTCCGTGTATAAATATTGTTAGTGGGAATGAAAACATAGTCGCACCAACCGGAAGTGATGCGCTGAAGGCAGACACAAACCCCGGTTTCCTTGCGCACTGGTGTTACGTTTGCTTCCTGCCAGACCCAACAGACATAGAACAAACAGCAGAGGTCGCTGTTTTTCATTTTCAGTTGGGTCTGGCTACGCGAGACTAGGGCGTCCCCAGCTAAATTAGTTACGATTAGTTACTAAATCTGCGTCACTACTTTAACCATATGTTATACTTTGGCTATCAAAAAATAGCAGATATACAAGCTCATAGCGTGTAGATTTGGTATTTTTGAAAAAATCTTGAAAATGTGGGCAAATCTTTGGATATATGTATTTTTTAATGTGTAACCCAAATCTTTGCCTCTTGGGGTTCACTGTCACAAAATAGGAGATGGGGGTCCGTAGCCAAATATGTATCCTAAGTTTTAGAACCACTGCTGTAATTGACCGGAGTCCCCCAGGGCTCTATACTAGGGCCCCTCCTGTTTTTGCCCTGCACTAACATCTTTGCTGAAGTACCCCATCTCCATTTGACAACTGTCTATTACAATATGTAAATACTGTATGTAAGTAATTAAGTGTAGCGGTTTATTACGATATATACATACAATATGTAAGCCCTAGTGTAGCGGTTGGAGCATAGGCCTTTTAAGCTGAAGGGCATGGGTTCAAACCCTACTCTGGGTCGACGTCAACATATCTGAGCCAAGTCTACTGCAGGAGGGGCGTCTGAACCCTGTCCTGGACAGGAGTCTCAGGACTTAAATAGCAGATGATGAAGTAGTTAAGCTCTTTTGACTCTGTCCCCTCTTACCAGTCTGTTGAAAGAGACGTCCCCTGCATCTGTCTGTTGAAATATTATGTCCCCTGCATCTGTCTTGACTGTTGAAATATCTTTCCCCTGAACAGTCTAAAGGTCAATACATCTAGTATCCCCAAACTATTTTGGGGAGTCAGGGCATCTGGAGTTGCAGGAGCGTCCGAAAAAGAAATATATATATATATATATATAATATCTGTCCCGTGCACCTGTCTAACTGTTAAAATATCCGTCCCCTGCATCTGTCTATATCTGTTGAAAGAGCTGTCCCCTGCGCCTGTCTATATCTGTTGAAAGAGCTGTCCCCTAGCTGCACCAGTCTAACTGTTGAAATGTATGTCCCCTCCAGCTCTCTTTAACTATTGAAATATCTATCGCCTGCACCGGTATAACTGTTGAAAGAGCTGTCCCCTTCACCGGTCTTAAGTGTTAAAATGATGTGTCCCTTGCTTCAGTCTAAAGCAGGGGTCTTCAACAGGGGGTCCGGGACCCCTAGGGGGTCTTCAGAAACACTACAGGGGGTCCGCCAAATCTTTGTGTTGGTGGGGAACATTAGCCGCAAATAGCAGATCGGCTATTTTCAGAGAGTTGGTGTCGGGGGGGAAAACAGCAGACCAAGTACAGAGCCAACGGTCAAGTTGACTAAGTATTGAGGGTTTACATGTTAACTATCTGAACATAGACATTAACATGAATCCAGCTATCTATGAAGTCCATGAAAAAGTTTAATCTGCAGGGTCCTTGGCCTGAAAAAACGTTCTAAAGTGTTGAATCATTTGTCCCCTGTACTGGTCCGGTCAGAACCTGTTCTCCCCTCTGTTGATTTTTGCACTGTGGCTATTGTACGCACTACTTGTTTATCATCTCGACAGGTGCGTATGCATGCATGCGCGTGGCAGCACGTGCTTGCGTGTGTGTCCACATACTTTACTTTATTTGTTTATTTGGACATGACAGAGCACATTAATGGACGTCACATGGACGTAAATACACCGGATTTAGCGAAGATGCTAATTTTCATCCGCAGTCCTCACACAAAACATAAAATCAGAAAACATACAGACCACATGCAAGTCTACAGCAGACGCTCTCCTGCTTATGTTTTGCGCCATTCCCGTACATGTGCGTTTGTGTGTCTCTGTACATAGGTGTGTGTTTGTTTGCTTCCCTGACGGTGCGTTTTAACAGCGGGCAACTCTCGGGCGACATCGTCCAAAATATAAAGAAAGTCTATGAGAGCCGGCAACTACTGGCGATCGGGCGAAGTGGGCGGGGGGGCGATGAAAGATGGATTTTCTTTATCTTTTTGGACGATGTCGCCCGGCATCGCCCGAGAGTCGCCCGCTGTTAGAACGTACCGTCAGTCCATGTGGCTACCGTGTTATTTGTGTCCAAAGTTGCCACTGATACCCCAAACTACGTAGTGCTGCTTTAATGTTATATTATCATCAAAATCTTATTGTTTTGGGGGCCCCGCTTGCACTATCCTCACGGCCCACCGGTGTGCCCCGGCCCCACGGGTTGGGAATCCCTCGCTGTGTTGGCCACCAGGTGCGGTAGTACCTGATGATGTTTGGTTTACTCTGTCTGGACCGCACAGCGCTGTGGGACGGAGCCGATAGGAATCTTTGCAATTCACTCAGGTGCAGAACAAATTGGCCATTTTGTTTGTCTCATTCCCTTGGATAGACACTTCTTTATTCCAGCCCGGCTAGATGCTATCGAGAGCCCCCTTTGTGTATGTACGTGGATTTCCATCAAGCAGCAGTAAATGGCTTTTTCACAGTCCATGACTTTTTTTTTTCATATGTTTTAGACTAGATTTTCACTAGATTTTAACCCATTTAGACCTGAGGCTAAAGGACCCCCAGAATTAGCCTATGTGTTTGGCTGCCGACGCCCATCTCAACACATTTATTTATTCAAGGATTTGCACACATTTTCACGATTTTTTCAAAAATAGCAGATCTACAAGCTCATAGTGTGGCACGAAGTGCTTTCCGAAGTGCTTTCCCGGATTTAATAGGTTAACATTATGTAGCACAGCTGGATGAGGACAACTACCAAATGTCTAGTTTACTGCTCTCTCTCCTACATTATGTTTCCGTTAGACTGGGCTCTCCCATTTCTTAGTTAAAGTCCCATTCCACACGTGTGGTTCAAATCAGTGCGTTCTCAAGCCTTTTTTTAATTTCAAGGACCAGCAGTTTGGTATGCATCAACCACCCCATATAGAGTGTACAAACGGAACCATATGGACCAGTTTGTACACTCTCAAAGTTACAGAGTGATAAGGGGTCCATTTGGTTCTTGACTATCAATCATTTAGCTCAAGTACCCCTGGGAATCCCCAGACCGCACTCTATAGACCTTAATCACACGGCGGCCATTTTGGAATTTAACATTGAAAGTGCCACCCCGTTGCCGTGGCGACCGGGGTGGCACTTCATTGACTTAATAGAAACATGGCCGCCGTGTGAATATGGTCTATAGAACCACAGGTTTAAATCCTCCGAAAAATCTATCTTGAATCAATACATTTGCTTGATAAACATATTCCCCTTCCCCTAAAAGCCCCTTCTTTGCTCTATCTTTGCCCTCATTTAGTATTCCATATCCTATGAATTATGCATGCGTTTGAGCCACGTTTGATGGGTAATACAAGCAAGTGTATAAGCATAGCAAATAAGCAGTATAAGCAACTGCGAAAACAACCAGACAGTCACTTCCTCGTTGATGACTACCTTGTTGCACGGTGGTGTTGTTATAAGGGGGAGCGTTAGTTTTGTTTCACTCATTGTCCCAGCATACTTCTTCATTGCACAATGTTGCATTCAGTGAGGCCCTAATTGACGTCGAGAGCTGAACTGTGGAATAACGCTTCGGACCGAGTGGTAAATCTAAAACATACAGATCTTTGGTGGTAGAAATACATATTAATGCTTTAGAGATGTGCAGAGAGTGCAAAAGAAACCCACCATGATTCTCGTGAGTAATCTTCAAAAACATAATCACACAAAAGAAATGGTGGAGTTGACCTTTATATGTGTCTACTCAATTTGGACATAGATGAACTCGGGGCCATTTGTATTCCTTTTGAGTATAAAGCGAGCTCCCTAAGTCATTATATCAATATTTGGTCTGGAAGATATTACCATAACAAGAGCATTAATTTCACACAGATGTGTCGGCTGGCTGTGAGGAAATGGACAGGGTCATTCAATGAGTCCATTTTCTTTGTTCTTTTTTCCCCTCCTCCCTTTCAAATCATTGCCGTCAGGCAGAAACCTCAAGAAATCTCAATATCCCCCCCCCCCCCCCTGTAAATGAAGGCCCTGGCCTACTTCATCAAACAAGAGTGTCACACAAAAGTTGTGAAAATAGCAGATCTACAAGCACACAACTTGCCGCATCTTGCTCACAATCTCAAGCTCACAATCGCACCGCGTTGTGAGCTTGAATACGTTCTCTATGTTTTACTTTTTTTCTCTTGGACATTTCCATCAAGGTGGAAAAAGTACTCAAATGTTTTACTTAGCATCGCGACGCATTGTGAGCTTGTAGATCGGCCATTTTCAAATAACCGATATAGGGCTGAAGTTGTTAATGTATGTTTTGGAATAATAACTATCAAAATCTACAAAGCAACTAGTAACTAAAGATTTCAAATACTTGTAGTGGAGTAAAAGTACAATATTTACCTCTGAGATGTAGTGGAGTCGAAGTAGAAGTATTGGAAATTGGAAATACTCAAGTAAAGTACAAATACCTCAACATTGCACTTAAGTACAGTACATGAGTAAATGTACTTTGTTACTTTCCACCACTGGAGGTTTCCACGCGACAGTGACTGTATGCAGGTGAAAGCCACTCGGTCTAGCTGTAACTGCAGCCCGTGCCGCACTGACTGAACTGCGTTTAAATCTTTTTTACACTCTTAGCCTTCAGAATAAACTTTAGAATCATTTAGCCAGGGACATGCACAGATAGACTCTAGGTGGTGCTAGAGCACCTGCCCTTTGCCCTCTTGACCAGAAGAGTTTTTTTTTTTTTTCAGTTTACAGCAGAGGTCTTCAACAGGGGGCCCGGGACCCATAGGGGGTCCTCAGAGTTACTACAGGGGGTCCGCCAACTCTTTATGTGATATGATTTTTCTTTTTACCATAACCACTCGAAACCTAGTATCCCTTTTCTGAGGAGAACTTTAGCCATAAATAGCAGATCTACAAGCTCACAACGCCTCGCGCTGCGAGGCGTTGTGGGCTTGTAGATCGGCTATTTTTGGCAAAGAGGTATAGGTGTAGAGGGAAAAAAGAGCAGACCAAGTAAACAAAAAAAAGTATAATTTACTTGAGCACCTGCCCCTCAACATGTCCGTGCACGCCACTGCATTTAGCTGCCTTTCTGTTGTGTCCAGAGGCCCAAAGAGGAGGGCGACACACATCCAGGCCTCGCCCAGAGCAGGTTTCTGTGGGAATAAATACTGGGTTGTTGTGACTTTTGAAGCGTTGAGGCTCGCTGGCGCGGCGAATCGCTGAATCATTAATGCGTTCTGTGCTTTGCATCGTTGTGTTCTGGAGCACGCCATGTGCTTATTATCACACTATGTACTATGTTAGTCCCATTGATCCGTGAGCCGGAGCACGATCGACTGATTGATCATTAAAAATATGTGGGTGAAAACCTGACACTCGCCGATACTCTGCAACCTTAACCCTTTAAGACCGGGAATCTCTGTCATTATAAGATTTCTTTGGGCTATTCAAAAATAGCAGATATACAAGCTCATAGCGCGGCACCGAGTGCCGCACTATGAGCTTGTAGATCTGCTATTTTTGAAAGATCGGGAAAATGTGTGCAAATCTTTGAATATATATATATTTTTAAAGCGACCATTTTTGACTCTCTTACAACTTCTGGGGGTCCCTGGAAAAAAAATATTTTTAGATGGGGGTCCACGGCCATATCATTTTTGAGAACCACTGATATTATAGCAAATATGTCTTTTCAAAAAACTGTTAGGACATTTGTAGAATCCCCAGAAGCAAAGATTTGAGTTACAAATGTTAGCTTTAAAAAATACATCCAAAGATTTGCACACATTTTTCACGATTTTTCAAAAAAATTGCAGATGCCGCGCTATGAGCTTGTATATCTTCTATTTTTGAATAGCCCAAAGAAATCTAAAAAAGACACAGATTCTTTCCCGGTCTTAATGGGTTAATCTCATGTACAACACACTGATGCTCTTCCTGCACTAATGACATGAACAGTATATACCTGCTATAGCTGCTATGCTTGTTTTTTACAGGAGTTCTTACTGTATGGTGTGTGTGTGATATATGAAATGTGAGCTTACCATAATCACAGTAATCCTTAACAATATTCCATCGTTGAAGGGCTTTTGGAGAGAAATGAGACAGACTCCAGTCACTTTCAAATTAGAGCACTGCAGAGGGCAGGTGTGTGTCTGGGTCCAGTTGACGCTCGTTAATGTTATAGGCATCAAATCAATTATGCTTCTGCACTGTCAAATAGGCCAACATCTAATCTAAGATTAGTGGGACTCATTCAAATGACCACCAGTGAGGTCCCGGGACTCACTTCATTGAAAACCTTACAACATCACTGTATTATATTAGATTTATTAGATATTTTATTGATATTATATCTATTTTATTATTATTTTATTAGATATGTGATGTTGTTACCTGACAATTAGTTGACTTTTGGTGAAAAAGCCCACATATATCTATATCGGTTGATATCGGTATTGGAAATTAGGAGTTAGACAATATCGGAATATCGGATATCAGCAAAAACAAGCCAATATCGAACATCCCCATTTGAAAGTGTTAAAAAACGGGTAAGTGGGGGGGTGGTCTTACCCCTCTCTGTGGGCCTCTCCTTTCTCCAGCTCCTGGATGACCCCTAGCAGCACCTTGATGGTCTCCTGGCTGGAGCTGATCAGGTTCTCCATGGCCTGGAGCTGTGCTTTGACGTCCCCCCCTCCCTCCTGAGACACAGGCACTATTTGCTTACAGGCCTCCCCCGTAAGGCCTGGGTGGTCCGCCGCCGCCGTCGCCCCGCCAACCGGCCCCCGCCTGCTGGCCTCCCCCCTGCCCCCACCGCAGGAGGAGGAGGGGGCCGCCCTTAGAGGCTCCTCCATGGCCCGCAGCGGCCTGGCGGACAGCTGCCCCGCGTGGCACTGAGCCTGCGTGGACGTGGTGCAGCCGGCGGCCCGCGGCAGCGTCTGCGACGAGGACGACTGCAGGCCGTTGAGCTGCAGCAGCTGCTGGCCCTTCTTCCGCTTGCTCCGCACGGACGGGCTGTCTAAACACTCCACCTGCGTGAGGGAGTTCCAGGCGATGGGGCCCGTGACCTGCCTCGAGGCCCTGTCCGGCAGGGTCCGTGTCGAAAACGACGAGCCTCCCCCCTCCTCCCCCGGGTTTGCCGCCAGCTGCCTCTTGGCCGAGCGCTCGCCGCTGCCCTCCCTGTGTTGGTGTTGTTGTAATCCTGTCCTGGGTTTGGGAGGGACGCTGCAGAGCTGGTAGTCCGCCTCCATCCCCACGGCAACTGACGCGTCCCGCGGCAGGCAGTCCGTCGCGTCCGTCCCAGAGCAGCTGAGCTGCAGCGCGCCGACAGCGGCGCCGCAAAGGCCGCCGGGCGTCGAGTGCTGCTCCACCGTGCCCACGCACTCGTTAGTGTGGAGCAGCGCCCTTGTCCTCCGCACGCTCCCCCCGCCGCCCCCGCCACACGCTCCTCCCCCTCCCCCCGCCCCCAAATCCCCCTCCCCCTCCTCCTCGTCCAAACCCAGCCGCGTGGCCGCCTTATTGGACGACGACGGCGGCTTCACGTCCACCACGAAGCCGTTGTTCTGCCCCTTGTAGCTCTCCACGGACGCCACGTGCTTGAAGGTGTGGCCCTTCTTGCGCTCGAAGGGGAAGGTCTGGTAGCGCTTCTTCAGGTCGGGCGACGTCTGCACGCCCGTGCTCCGCGTGACGTTGGGGATGGAGCGCCGCGCGGGCACCGTCATGTACTTGCGGTACGCCACCTTGTAGGCCACGGCGCCCTTGCCGCCCTTCAGGAGGGCCGCCTCGCGCTGCTCGTTCTGCGCCTCGCAGATGTCCTTGAAGCGCACCTGCAGCGCCTTGTTCCTCTTCCTCACCTGGCGGCTGGCGTCCAGCGAACACTTGGCCTCCAGCGCCAGCGAGGCGGAGCAGGGCGAAGGCGAGGGCGCCGCCGTCGTCGTCGTCTCCGAGTCCGACTCAGAGTTGGTGAGCATGCATTTGCCGCCCTCCTTGCTCACCATGGTTCCTGAGGAGAGAGAGAGAGAGAGAGAGAGAGAGACATCTGAGTATTTCTTCCACCACTGACTGAATCTCATGCAGGAGATGGTCATGGTCCGTATTTATACATCTAGATATCGCGACGCGTTGTGAGCTTGTAGATCTGCTATTTTCAAATAGCTGATGTATATGTTAAAGTGCTCATGTGGCCATAGTCGCTTCTTTTGGGCTGGTTTTCCTAGACCTGGTTGCTTGTTTCTCTCACAGAATCTGGCAACACTGATCTAGATCAGTGGTTCTCAACCTTTTCAGACCGTGACCCCCCCCCCCAAAATAATCATATTTGAACTGGGGACCTCCCATTTTGTTTGACTCCGTTCCACAGATAATTATTGTGAAAATAGCCGATCTACAAGCTCACAACGTGAGGCGTTGTGAGCTTGTAGATCGGCTATTTTCAAGATGTTTGCATCTTTCTTATATTATTTGACAATTTGGCCAATGTTTTATAGTATAGTATAGTTGATTACTTTTGATGCTGTTATGGTCTTTTTTATTTTCTTTGGTTATTCTTTTTTAGGGATTAAAAAGGTCTTAAAAGCCCATTAATTTGTCACTTCACTCTCATCTGGGGACCCACTTCCTAGAACCGCTGATCTAGAGCACTGGACCCCTGTGGGTCTGTAACTGTGAGAGTGACATCTTTAGTTACTAGTTACTTTGTAGATTTAGATTTAGACACTTTTTTTGTGTGCCACTTTTTGCAAAATGTTAGTACTTTTACTTTGGTGCTGAATGTATATTTTGATGCTCTAACACACTGATTCTCAACCATCAGAATTTCAAGGACCCCCAGTTTGATATGCGTTAGGTCATGGGCCCCCATCTTTTTGTATCTCTCGGACCCCAATCTACACAGTAACATCTGCAATTTAACTCTGATAGTAAATGGAACAGGTCTGTTTCGTTCCACTCGTTCACTCTCTGAGTCACAAACCCCGTAAGGGTCCATTTGGACCCCCTCGTGGTCCCCCGGACCTGAGTTTGAGAACCAGTAATGTAGATCATTTACCACTGGGTGTGGAAATCCTTCCATCTGGCTCCATCACTGCCAACTGGCTATGATCTTTAATGCTTGCCAAGCCGTCTGCTTTTATTTACTGGGACACGGCAGGGGTTAAGGGTTTTAGTGTGCCCTAAAAATGACTCCTCTCTAATCTGACACTCTGTTCTGAAGCCGATGGCACCAGTTTTAGCCGTCCTTTCACATGTTTATTATTGGCAGTTAATTGCGGCGTTCTTTAATGAAAGCCCAGCCCGCCCCCGTCTCCTCTGCCCCCAATGCTTTTGTAAGTCGGATGAGCGCACGTTTCTTAGTTTTCTATGGGGGGCTTTGACTGCATGCGTCACTCAATCGGCTCTAAATTGGGTACCAGTGGAGCAAAGTAACTTAAGTACATTTACTCAAGTACCACACTTAAGGCCACTTTAGGCCGATTCTACAAACGTTTTCATGTCAAGGACCCCCAAAATGTATTTGGCCGCGAACCCCCATCTCAAAATATTTTGAGACACACACGCACGCGCACACACACACACACACACACACACACACACACACACACACACACACACACACACACGCACACGCACACAGACTTTGTTAATAGCAGCAATATAGAACAGGCCCGAGGTCTCCAACTGACTGCTGTGATTAATCAAAACGTGTTACCACTCCTCACTAACTGACTTCCGCTCCCCTCCCTCCCTCCCTCCCTCCCTCCCACACCACAGTTAGTGATAAAGTGACGATTTACCTCTTGAATCTCAGCCTGCCTATTCTGGGGGTAACATTCTCCCTAAGAATAGCTGATCTACACAAGCTCTTAGAACGGCTATTGTTGGTGATGAGATTTGGTGGTCCGAGTAATAGGTGTAACTGCATGTGTGATTGGCCCATAATCTGTCTCCTCAGCCGAGCCAAGAGAGATGGACAAACGAAAGAGGGAGGGAGGGAGGGAGACGGCAAACTGAGAAACAAGACAAAAAACTTCAGAGAGAAAGTGTACGTCAGCCCCCCTTAAGGGAGGAAACTTCCTGAGCAAAGGGAATCAATTATCTTCCCTCGCCACAACAGATCCGCTAGCTGTGTCACGACTCCCAGCACCAGCCTCTCTCTCTGACAGCTATATATTTATATAATTCTCCACCTGCCTGCTGATTTACAATAAGTAAACACCGCACGCGTTCACAGTATAGATGCTGAATCAGATAGGACAATTATCCCCGCTCTGCGTATCCGCCGTGACGGTTGGCTGTCAGCGCGGGGACGGCTCCTTCCATCTCATGCCTGTGGCTGTTTTATTTAGCAGTGCCTGCGAGTCCGTGTGGTGGACGATAACAAATACGGTACATTTACTCGAGTACTGTACTTAAAGGACGACTTCGGCGATTTTCAGCCTATCTTCATGACATTGGTCTTCACTAATGCTCATTGTGATATGTTGCCATTTTTGTCTACCCTGTCTGTGTCTCAGAGGAGGGCTGTGGACAGTTCAGAAACCTCCCTTCCTAGAAAATGCAGGCTTTTATTCCTTGGAAAGTTAGCATGCTATAATGGAAGCTGTTGTTTTTGCGTTAATAATAATAATGAAAAATAGGAAGACAAATCTGTGGATCTTGAAAATAAGGTAAAAACGCTAGCAATGATGATGAATTAATTCAATAATTCCTGGCAGTCAATGTGTTAACACCTCTTAAATGCGTCAAAAGTAATCAACAAACTATACTATAAAACATGATCAAACATTGGCCAAATTGCTTCCTCTGCTATTTTCACAATATTTGTCTGTGGAACCGAGTCAAACTAAATATATTGCCTCAACTCCTACAATTACTTTTCAGGGTGGTGGGTCCCCAGTTCAAAATTTCATTATTTTGGGGGGTCCCCAGATCAAATATGATTATGTTGGTGGGTCCCCAGTTCAGATAGTATGTTGAGGGGTCGTGGCCTGAAAGGGTTGAGAACCATGCTGTCATAGACAAGTGACGTCATGAATGACTAAAGTCACAGGCTGGCCACATGACGTCAGAGATCCACATTGGAGCCGCGTGTGGATCCCTGCATCCACGTGATTCCATTCCAAACTTTGAAAAAGACATTTGAAACATTGAAAAATAGGCCAGGGGTTAATGTGGTTCATTCCCGCACAAAGCATGACACTGACCTTTATGGTGTGAATGTGTTCTTTTGTGTTTTTCGGCTGCCAAAACGCTGGGCACTTAATTTTTTCCCGGAGCTGGCCTTTATCCCATTGAGACCTGAAGCCGATTCTACATGTGTCCTAAATCTCAACAGTATTCTGAAAAACGTATGTTTCTATATCAGTGGTGCTCAATCTTTTTCATGTCAAGGACCCCCAAAATTATATGTATTTGGCCGCGGACCCCCATCAAAATATTTCGTTCCAGGGACCCCCAGAAGCAAAGATTTGAGTTAAAAATGTTCGCTTTAAAAATATATATTTTCAAAGATTTGCATACATTTTCACGAATTTTCAAAAATAGCAGATCTACAAGCTCGTAGCGCGGCACTCGGTGCCGCGCTATGAGCATGTATATCTGCTATTTTTGAATAGCCCAAAGTGTAAAATAATGCTTTTTAGCTCAAATCTAAAAATGACACAGTTCCAGGTCTTAATGGGTTATACCAGTGTGTGCCTCACTGAGACCGGGGCGATTATTCAAAAATATAAATGCTGGGTGACTTGTAAATGTGTTGCAATTTGTCCAGCGCTATTACTGTCAATGGACTCGCCCTTCCTCGCCGGCCTTGTACGTAAATGCACCTTTCATTAGGACAAGAAAACAGCGCGGCATTCCTTATCCACGACCTCACACACACATAACTATGGGTAGTGCATCTGCTTTAACAAACACATTCCATGAAAGCTGAAGGCAGTGATCTCTAACTGGGCGTGCTTAGCATCTCTCAGCCAGTGTTTCCAACCTGACCATTAGTGGGAACTCCATGAACCCATAGAGTCTGTTAGTTCACACTGTGCAACCCGTCAGGCTTAGAGCGCTTTTCCTGCGACAACTCACTGAGTTGTAGATTGGTGCTCTAGGTCGGTGCTCATACATTGGAATGCCCATATAAGGGCATCTTGTTTGTATCGACGGTTCTGGACAACTGGATATCCATATATAGTGGCTTCTATTGTATTTCAGCATGCTAACTTTGCAGGAATACCCCATCAATGATGTCACTGGTAGGCGAGTTTCTGAACTTTCCACAGCCCTCTCCTCTGAGACACGAACCGAGTAAGACAGTAATGGTGCCATCTTATAATGACCATTTAGTGAGGACCAATTATATGAAGATCGGCTGTTGGGTGAAGTGGTCTTTTAAAGCATTGGTTCTCAATCAGTGGTCCGGGGACCCCCAGGGGTCCTTGAGGGAGTTCCAGGGGGTCCCCAGCTAAATGATAGATTAGGAACAAAATGGACCCTTATGGGTCTGTAACTCTGAGAGTGTACAAATGGAACCAAACGGGTCCATTTGGTTCCATTTGTACACTCTCAGAGTTAAGTTAACATAGATTTTACAATATAAATTGGGGTCCAAGATAGAAATACCATTAAATGGGGGTCCGTAGCCTGTAATGCATGTCAAACTGGGGGTCCTTCAAATTAAAATGGTTGAGAATCACTGCTAGAGCCGTAAAAAAAATCTTCTCTTATGGGGGTCCCTGGCTTATCTTTTCAAATGGCGGTCCGCGGGCTAATAAGTGTCAATTTGGGGGTCCTTGACATGAAAAAGTTTGAGAACCACTGCTTTAAAGTATCTGAAACATTAAAAAAAAAAACATTTTCAGGTCTGCGTTTGTTTCTGTTTCTGAGCACATTACATTACGTTTTTGTGTACATTTATTTTCGTGTGAGTTTTTTAACTGTTTTTTGTTTTTTGCCTGCACACCGGTCGACAGCCAGAGAAAACTGTCCCTGTGCCCGCCGCGGGGAGTCTTCTCCTTCTATCGGTGACCCGTTATTAACGCTCCGCAGATGGTCCTGATCAGATAGAGACGGGATGGAGCGCTTCCTGTAGACGGAGCACAAAAAGGCAGGGCCGCCCCATCGCTTCCTCTGACAGGCTGAGATGCCTGGCTGTGCCTTAATTGAATAATCCAGCCGGGCTGGGGCTCATAATCTGATAGAGGAGAGGTTGAGTCCACTATACCGCTGCTCGCCGGTAAATAAACAGCTGTGCCATCAAGATGGGGGAGACGTCCCCCCCCCGCCCCCCCGTCCCCCGTCCCCCCTGCTGACAGCCAACAGTCACAGCTGATACGCCGAGTGGGATAATTGCGATTCAGCTCCTATAGTGTATGCAGTGGAGTGGCGACAAAGTACTCAACCCCAGTACTTGAGTATACTGTAGATACTCCATGTCAAATATTACTCAACTACAAGTGAACGTTGCCCAGTCAAATTTGTACTTGAGTTAAAGTACTGTATGTGTAAAATCTAAAGTACTGTATGCTTACACAATGGACCACCATTTACTTGCTTACACCATAGACTCCTGCATGGCTAGGGCCACACCGTAAGAATCCCACAATCCTTGTACTGTAGATTGCTTATTTTACCTTTAAAAATCGGAGTATTTCCTCCACCACTGACCCCCCCCCCCCCCTCACACACGCACGCACGCATAACACACACACAACACACACAACTGTCTGAACTAATAGGCTGTGCATCCTATCCACGGTACTCACGGAACTTGATACATTGTTTTTTGTATTGTCCCTGTCAAATAAACATTAAAAAAATGATGTATATATTCGAATATTCATTTTCATATTCGAATATACATATTTTCCCCATATTCAAGGAATATTCGATATTTCAATATTAATTCACCAGCCCCCCCCCCCCCAGCCCGTAGGAGTACATGCAAAGACAATTATCACCATCCCCGCCCGGATTCCTTCACACACACACACACACACACACACACACACACACACACACACACACACACACACACACACACACACACACACACACACACACACACACACACACACGCACACACAGCACACACAACTATCTGAACTAATAGCCTGTGCATCCTTTCCACGGTATAATCAATGCCTTCTTGAAACAGACGAGATCAAAGTCTTTCCAGAGCGCTGTGGCACTCATTGACGGCAGGCAAGGCGGCATGCGAGGCAGCGGCGAGGCGAGGCGAGCCGTTATAATGACATACCATCACAATCAGTGTGCAGGAGTCTCTGCCATTGATCACACGACAGCGAGGGAAAGGCCTCAGGCCTTGCTTTATCAACACACAATATCGCCTGTGTTTGGCGGGCGAAATTAAACCTCGTATGTCCATGTCATGGGGAAGCCCGGGGTGAAAACACCCCCACAACAACAACACAGATAGGAGCTGCTACCCGTGCATTTTTGTTAGGGCAAGGACCTTGAAATAGGTCAATAATAACCTAGGCTCACCCCCCAAGTGCACCGTCTACCCTGTACTGTAGTAGTGGGATATGACATGGGGTGCACATAACTGGTGCGCATGCGCACCCAAAATAAAAAATGAGCACCACATCAGACGACGCGAGGCGCTTTTGCGTACCAACAGCTGGGACAGGAATTTCCAAGCTTTTATTTTTTAGCAAAACTAAAACATAAAAGCCTGGAGATCGAGGACGCATGCTGCACGTGATTGTGTGAGTGTCTCGCATCGCCTCGCTGCGAGCCAGCAGCGGCTGTTTAGAGGCACTCGTCACCGATGATGAACGCACCGTGCTGGTGCAAAATATGCCGTGAACGTCCCAATCTGGCGGATAAAAGCAGCGCAGCACAGGGCACCAACCTTGGGGGCTTTACCAAACGATGTGAGAGAAAAAAAACGGCGAAAATCGGCGGAATTTGCAAGCAGAGCGTCCTCTTTTTTTTTTTCCCCTCGCGCAGCTGCACAGTGATTAGAGGTGTGGTTAGGGGTTGAATACATTTCCCATTGTTGACGCCCATTAACAGGCCCTGATTGTGTGAAATATTTGAAAACTGTTTTCAGTGCTTTGACAATTCTGGTTAGACAAGATTCAAATGGCCATAACTTCTTCAAATATTTTCAAATTTCAATAAGCAAAACATCATTTGAAAGCTTGCATTTTGCATACTTTCATAATCTGTAAACAACTGACAAATTACTATGGCCCTCTTGCCGCACAAAGCATTGTACTGTACCCAGTCACATATTTCTGAAAATATGCCCAAAATAGGGACTCCAGGTTGAAAGAAGCTAAGTTCCAAAACAAACAAGCAAAGCGCTGTCATTAATATCGCAACATTACATAATGCATAATTGTGCTGCACTCTGTTTGAAAACAATGTTCAAAAAACAAAACAGTGGTTGAGTTGAAAACAGTACGCACACACCAATTTACTTTTCTCTTCCATGGTGCAGCAGGGAATCAAACTAAGCCCCTAAAAATCCAAATATCAAAGGCAAAATGAATTCCCACGTATACAAATCGCCTCGGCCTTGAATTTATTAAAAACCGGGTGTGTGTGGGAATGAGTTTCTCTTTGATACTGCCGTAGAGGTCGTCGATACTCGTTGTCATACTATACGTTAAGTAACGTCATTAATTATACATTACACTGCAGTTCTTTTTAGGAACTGAGCTTACAGAATAGTGTTATCTAAATTGTAAATTTCGTTATTTTGTGTGAGTAGAGGCTGGTTGGGGGGTTGGTTGCCATGCTTGACGGGTCCACAGTTACGCTCTCTGAGTTAAATGAACACCCTGGGTTTTCGCAGTGTGGGGAGTAATTGATATGTAGGAGCATATTCCCGGGCTGATGAGTTCTTCTCTGGGAGGGAGCCATCTATTAAGCCATTGAAACCGGGAAAGCATCTGTGTCATTTTAGATTTGAGCTAAAAAGCATTATTTTTTTGCTTTGGCTATTTAAAAGTAGCAGATATACAAGCTCATAGCATGGCACCAAGTGCCACGCTATGAGCTTGTAGATCTGCTATTTTCGAAAGATCGTGAAAATGTGTGCAAATCTTTGATTATAATATTTTTTTGAAAAATTATATATATTATTTTAAAGTGAACAATTTTTTTTAAAGTGAACATTTTTAACTCAAATATTTGCTTTTGGGGGGGGGGGTCTCTGGAACAAAATATTTTAAGATGAGGGTCCGCGGCTAAATGCATATAATTTTTGTTGTTTGGTTGCTATACGTGGTGCTCCAACTCTTTCCATGTCAAGGACCATCAAAATCATATGTATTTGGCCACAGACACCCCCCCCCCCCCCCCCCATCTCAAAATATTTTGCTCCAGGGACCCCCAGAAGCAAAGATTTGGGTTAAAAATATTCGCTTATATATCGCTTGTATGATTTTTCAGAAATAGCAGATCTACAAGTTCATCACACGGAACTTGGTGCCGCGCTATGAGCTTGTATATCTGCTATTTTTGAATAGCCAAAGAAATCTAAAAATGATACAGATGTGTTCCCGGAGTGAATGGGTTAATTAATTTAGCTTTCGGTGGAGCAGAGGGGATAATGCAAAAGTAGTCAAGCTTGAACCCGGGATAAACACTCACACTCCTGAAGGCCTATAGTTTCCACGTCTTAACTTTGTTACCCTGGGCCTGTGTTGGTTCTCAAAGTGGGGTCCAGGGACCCCCCCACCCAGGGATCCTTGAGGGGGTTCCAGGGGAGACCCCCAGCTAAATGATAGATGGAACCAAACGTGTCAATTCGGGTCCATTTTGTAGTTATGGGGGTCCGTGGCGTAATGCATACCATACTCGCATTATTTCACACACACACACACACACACACACACACACACACACACACACACACACACACACACACACACACACACACACACACACACATTAACTTTGTTATCCTGCTTGGGCAAAACCGCAAGTTCACAATCGGGCAACTGCCATTCAAGAGCTTGCTGATTCACACACACACACACACACACACACACACACACACACACACACACACACACACACACACACACACACACACACACACACACACACACTTTGTAACGTTGCCCTGTTTAGTGATTCAAGGATCTCTGCATTAAATGTGCACGCAGCGAGAACATGGCGAACGCTAGCATTAAAGGATAATGAATTGTGCTGGCACTGCGTTCGCTTTCGATTGTCCTTAAGGTTCAAACCAAAGCATCAAAGAGGGTGATTTAACACACCGATAGGCACTCCACACAACAAGACACTTCACACACACAGGCTCTTTCATGTCCACTCAGTACCGTACGGTGTACATCTCAAATGTACTTGTTTGGCTAGTGTATATTGTTCTAGCGGAAATGACAATGCACGGCCTAAATGCATGCCTAAACAGAAAGCCATTTGCATGAGATGGGGGCCAGAGTACATTGTGAATTGAGTACAAATGACCCCAATGGAAACAAGCCATAGTGCTTTTTGGTGTTTAACATCCTCTTAACAGACCTTGTATTGAACTGTACTTGTGTCTTTACAAACTGTTGATAAAGTATTCAACATTCAATACGTGCTGCTTGAATGAGCTGCAATGAGGTACATGAAAAGAAAAATACCGTCGAGTACAGTCGAGTGCTCCAGTATTTTATGTGGGTAGTCTCTTAATCAGCATATGTCAATTACAGGACCCTGAGCGCATATGCTGATTGGCCATTCCACTTTTTGGTTTCTGCAAGAACGCCCACCTACTGTAGCGCTGGCTGAAGTTACTTAAGTAAACTCTTGGAGTATCTGTACTGTACTTGAGTATGTGTATTTATGACTTTCACTCCACTACTTGTCAAAGAGAAACATTGTACTTTTGACTCCACTTTACATTTCTAGGAAGGGGAAAAGGGCCTATTTCAAACATAGTGAAAATAGCAGGTCTACAAGCTCACTCATATTTGACCAGGAGTATCTACAGTATAGTGTGATGCAAGAACTGGTGGTTGATTACTTTGTCCACAACTGTGCCACGCACGCACGCACGCACACACACACACACCACGTGTGCAACATGCAGTGATGACGGCTTGTTTGCGGCCTTTTCCTATTGGGTAGCAGCGATAGTGGGTCAGTTCACTTGACTGACTTATCCCCCCCCCCTAAAAAAAGAATCCGGGTCACCCAAACCCAAAACAAGGGCATTTGTCATGGCCCTCGCTCGCTTGTGTTGATGAGTCACGTTTGGCTCATGCAGACGGACCGCAGCATTCTGTTCTGTTTCTGCTCTCTGTTCCCGCCAGAGGGCTAGATACTACGAGATGCCGAAACAGTCTCTCCCGCAGACCCCCCCCCCCCCCCCCCCCACCATAAAAATAAAATGAATAAAACCCACCGGAGAGAAAACAGGATCAGTTGAATTCAGAGACACATCGTTGTCCCCCTACAGTGTTGGTTCCGTCAAAAAGCATCAGACTTGTATTATAATGGGACACAACAGCGTGAAATTGTATGTGTTCCTTCCGGGGCCCATCGCGCTAAGAGAGAGGAGGGGGGGGACGGACGTCGGGAGGTTGACGGCAGAGAACGGACGGGTGCCGTCGCCTCGTCGGCAGAGCGGAGCCGTCAAATCGTGCATGGTGTAAACACCAAGAGCACAAGGGTGGAAACGCATCGAATTTCATGTCCCGTTACGTGATGAGCTATACTAAACGGCCGGCTGGTGCGTTAGATTAACCCTTTAAGACCGGGAACGCATCTGTGTCATTTTAGATTCCTTTGGCTATTCAAAAATAGCAGATATACAAGCTCATGGCGCGGCACCGAGTGCCTCGCCATGAGTTTGTAGATATGCTATTTTTTTAAAACTGTGAAAATGTGTGCAAATCTTTGAATATATTTTTAAAGTGAATATTTGTAACT
Organism: Gymnoscopelus microlampas; assembly: GCF_963454915.1. Classification (NCBI taxonomy): domain Eukaryota; kingdom Metazoa; phylum Chordata; class Actinopteri; order Myctophiformes; family Myctophidae; genus Gymnoscopelus; species Gymnoscopelus microlampas. The sequence goes on from NC_139951.1 coordinate 39,745,784, forward strand.
CAACTTTTTTGCTGCTTCTGTGGGTCCCTGGAACAACATATTTTTAAGATGGGGGTCCGTGGCTAAATGCATATCATTTTGGGGGTCCTTCACATGAAAAACATGTCAAGGACCCTAAAACACTGTTAGTATTTAGAAGACATTTGTAGAATCCCCAGAAGCAAAGATTTGAGTTCCAAAAGTTTGCTTTAAATATATATATATATATATATTCAAAGATTAGCACACATTTTCTAGATTTTTCAAAGAAAATAGCAGATATACAAGCTCATGGCGCGGCACCGAGTGCCGCGCCATGAGCTTGTATATCTGCTATTTTTGAATGCCAAAGGAATAAAAAAAAAATACACAGATGCGTTCCTGGTCTTAATGGGTTAAACAATTGAGAAGGATGTTTGGACACTGTGATGAGTGACCATGTTTGATGTCCGGGTGGGGGGGGGGGGGGGGGTGTCCCGGTCCTGCGATGGCCGAGGGTTGGTACATATTCAGTCAACACTGACCTCATTTGATAGGGCAGAAAGCAGGGTCGCAGTTTAATCTGTCATTCAGAATGTCATCCAGTGAGCAAACACATTGCAGGACGCGCTGAGAGGGACGAGCATACACAGTGTGGCTGTTCTGGGACAGAGACAAAAAGTGTGCATAGTACTAAACCTCAGACAGCTGTGCTTGAGTCTTAAGTAGGCCTATGCATTGTCCCGATCAAAATACTCAACTACAAGTGAAAGTACTACTGTATTTTGCTTTTTTCAAGCAAGTACTGGAGTTCTTGCTTGTAAAATCGTCAATCATCAATCAAGTACATGCTTTTCAAAATCCGTAATTATTCAAAAGTTCAAAGTACAGTACACTTTATTGTTTAATATCAAGGCATTGGTTTATCAAAGTTATAACATTTTCCAATTAAAAAAATGAGATTTCCCAGAAGTCTTCAAAACAATAGTGAAATCATTTGACTATTGCAGGACCCCCTGGAATCCTTGGGGGGGGGGTTCCAGGGGGTCCCCAGCAAAAAAGTAGCACAATCATTTTAACCACTGTATCCATGTATTCGTTGGCTATTCAAAAATAGCAGATCTACAAGCTCACAGCGCGTCACTTTGTGCCGCGCTGCAAGCTTGTAGCTATTTTTTAAGTAATCAGGTCTATGAAAACACACACACACACACACACACACACACACACACACACACACACACACACACACACACACACACACACATACAGAGCACCTGGTAGAATATGACTTTTCAAGTCATTTCTTTCTTGTTTTTAAATACTTGAATCTTCAGAACTTAAGTTACTTTCCACTACTGTGTGCGCGCACTGTGCATGTTTTCCTGCATGCACATGTGTGTGTGTGTGTGTATACAGTATGTGTATGTGCCATGTAAGCTCATGCTCTGGGGAGTGATGTAATGTAAGAGTATATATATATAGCCAGGGTTGAGGTGATTGACTGTGCGGGGCGGGGATAGCGAGTACACAGCGGCAGTACATTAGGCCCTGACAGTAAGTGCACCAAATCCTTTGTCAGTTAATGGCAGGCTAATGCTGTAAGACGGAGTGTGCGGCACGGCGCCGCGCGGCGAGCTAGCTACCGTCGGCGGGGGGGGTTTAAAAGGATTGTGTTTCTAATAATTGTTGCTCAGTCATCATCGCTCGCATAACTAACAGTCACCATTTAGCTCTTTAAGACCTGGAAAGCATCTGTGTCATTTTTTTATTTGAGCTAAAAAGCATTGTTTTACGCTTTGGGTATTCAAAAATAGCAGATCTACAAGCTCGTAGCGCGGCACCGAGTGCCGCGCTATGAGCTTGTAGATCTACTATTTTTGAAAAATCGTGAAAACGTGTGCAAATCTTTGAATATGTATATTTTTTCAAGCGAAAATTTTTAACTCAAATCTTTGCTTCTGGGGGGTCCCTGGAACAAAATATTTTGAGATGGGGGTCCGCGGCCAAATACTTATCATTTTGGGGGTCCTTGACATGAAAAAAAGATTGAGAACCACTGATCTAGAAACGTAAGTTTTTCAGAAAACCGTTTAGGATTTAGAAGACACATTTTTTTAGAATCGGAACCTCAGGCCTTAAAGGGTTAAAAAGGAGGCAGGCCTGGGATCATTACGCTCCGAGAGATATTACAGTACACTACACGCTGGATGATATAGACAGCATATTGTTTGTGGGGAAGCACAATGCATCTGCAGCCGGCTTATATTCACTTATTAACGAGAGGAGGGCAAGCGGCGTACTTTACCCCCCCCCCCACACCCCGTCACATTTCTATCCAGTCAGATTTGCCGTTAAGCCGTAGGGGCTTTAGAATGCTCCATTGCGTTTCTGCCATATGCACAGCCTTTATTAAATATGAGTGCCATTCACTACGTTTTGAGGAATATTGCGCCTTTTTATCTTTTTTTGTTGAGGATTTACCCCGTTGCCATGTGATACTGTAGGGCCCCTCGGTGTCGATTGAAGGTGTGTCATGCTTGTGTGTGTGTGTGTGTGTGTGTGTGTGTGTGTGTGTGTGTGTGTGTGTGTGTGTGTGTGTGTGTGTGTGTGTGTGTGTGTGTGTGTGTGTGTGTGTGTGTGTGTGTGTGTGTGTGTGTGTGTGTGTGTGTGTGTGTGTGTGTGTGTGTGTGTGCGTGCGTGCGTGCGTGCGTGCGTGCGTGCGTGCGTGCGTGCGTGCGTGCGTGCGAGAGAGAGAGAGAGATTCAGCAAGTTCTTGAATGACAGTTGCCCCATTGAACTTGTGGTTTGCCCAGGCAGGGTAACAAAGTTAATATATGTGGGTGGGTGTGTGTATTACTGTGCTTGTGAGGGCCAAATCTCCCCTCAAGCATATTTATGATTTGAGAAATAGACATTGTGAGGACAATTTTCCTGGTCTAGACAAGTAAATTGTCGTTTTATGGTAAAATATATTTTTTTATATTTATATAAGGAAAGAAAAAAATCAGGTTTGGATTAGGTAAAAGAAAAGGTATTCACAAAATTGACGTCCTAAAATGCTGATGTCCCTCACAAGTACAGTAATACAAACCTGTGTGTGTGTGTGTGTGTGTGTGTGTGTGTGTGTGTGCGTGTGCGTGTGCGTGTGTGTGTGTGTGTACGTGTTTGTTTGTTTGTTTGTGTGTGTGTGACAACATCCACAGTAAGTCATCTTCGTAGGAAAAAGATACAGTAAGACAAGCCAGTGAACTCTATAGATGCAGCATTCACATAAAGTCAGCATCTTTGTCATCATTACCTACTGTACTGTAGACAGTACACACCAGGGATTACTGCAACTCACTGTATATGACTGCAGTGCTGGAAAGTAACTGAGTACATTTACTCAAGTACTGTACCATTACAGTTTTAAAAACGCCACTATGTAACCTTTTTGATATATGAATGAAAGTGTAACGTCCAATCTGTATGGTAGAATATGTTAATTATCCTATAATTCTACAAAGCTCTGTGGCTCTGTGCGTGCGTCCCCAGAATCTCCTCTGCCCGGTTCTCCTCAGTGCCTGGAGCAATGGCTCTGTATTTGCACACAGCCATTGACCATAAGCATGTGCACGGAACACCGACGCCCGTTTTTCACTTTACCCAAATTCGAGCAGTTTAATAGCCTTTGGGTGCTCATGTCCCTGGACCGGTGTGGTCTAGTACAATATAACTTACTGTATACAATTGGGATGGTTGTATTTTGTCTCCCTGCTCTTCTATTGAGGCATTTAGATGGTGGCAAAGGTCATGTCTCACCTCAACACATGTTCTGACACAACGTGACGGTTTTTACCAATGTATCTCCTGAGCAAGCAGGCCGGCTCTATTAGCTCAATGGTAAAACATTCAGGAAACCGGGTTAAAATCTGCGGTAGAAGAGGAAAGCTTTAGTTACCACTGTTACTTTACTTGCATATTTCCATTTTTGATACTTTACACTTATATTGTACTTTCTTTATTTGACAGTTTTTTTAGTTTCTACTGTAGTTACTTTGCAGATATAGATTATTATTAGAAAACATGCATTAACCACTCAGGAACTATTTTATACAGTACTTTGGCTATTTTCAAAAAAGTTGCAAAAATGATGGAAAAACCTGAGTATTTTTACTTCTGTACAATGCATATATTTTGATGCCATTGCTTTTATACTTTTACTCACTTACATTGTGGTATTGCTACTTTTACTTATGTAAAAAAACAAATCTGAGTACTTCTTCCACCACTGCTAAGGAGGTATTGATCATACCGTGGAAACGATACACAGGCTATTAGTCTAGATGGTTGTAAGGGGGGAGGTCAGATAGATGTGCGAGTGTGTTTGTTTGTGTGTGTGTGTGTGTGTGTGTGTGTGTGTGTGTGTGTGTGTGTGTGTGTGTGTGTGTGTGTGTGTGTGTGTGCGTGTGCGTGTGCGAGCGCACGTGTGTGTGTGTGTGTGTGTGTCTATACACATGTTGCACATGTGCTGAACATGTACAGTACGCACACTTATTTGGAAGCTTTCGTTACTTCGCACATTTTGATTAATACGGGTCTATTATAAAATATTATAATTAGTAAAATCCTCCACCAGTGCACAGTATCCTAGCGTTTGGTGTGTGCTGATTGCCTGTGCTCTCTGTGACCTTGTTTTGATCCTTACTCCTTTCAGCTCCCTGTGGAGCTTTAGACTTCTCCTCCAGCCATTTCCCGGCATGCTGCACGTCAGGCCGCCTACAGTCTGTCTGTGTTTTGTCTGGGTGCACTAATAGAGAGCTACAGAGTAACAGCAGTGATTCTCAGCCATTTTTTTAACCCATTTAGACCGGGAAAGAATCTGTGTAATTTTTAGATTTATTTTGGGCTTTTAAAAAAAATATATATATTGTGAAAATTTGTGCAAATCTTTTAATATATATATTTCTTTAGTGAACATTTGTAAAATGCTTTGTTCCAGGGACCCCCAGAAGCAAAGATTTGAGTTACGAATGTTCGCTTTAAAAGTATATAAATATGTATTTGAAGATTTGCGCATTTTTTTACGATTTTTCAAAAATAGCAGATCTACGAGCTCATAGCGCGGCACTCGGTGCCGCGCTATGAGCTTGTATATCTGCTATTTTTGAATAGCCCAAAGAAATCTAAAATGACAGAGACGTGTTCCCGGATTGAATGGGTTAAAGATATGTTTTGGTCTTTTCTGCCTTTATTTCATAGCTTCATAGTAGAGATGGACAGGAAACAGGGGGAGAGAGATGGGGAGAGAGATGCAGCAAAGACCGTCGGGGAACGGGACTCGAACCCGCGGTGCGCTGTCAGGCTGCTTATGAGCCTATTGGTGCACGGACCTCTAGGCCAGGTCCGGGCCAGCCTTTTGAATTTCAAGCTAGGGACCCCCAGTTTGATATACATTAGACCAGCTGTTCTCAAACCTTTCCATGCCAGGACCCCCAAATTGATATACTGTATATTTGGCCACAGACCCCCATCTGAAAATGTTGTGTGCCAGGAACCCCCAGAAGGAAAGATTTGTGTAAACAAATTCAAATTCATGCAACATTTCCCGTGGCTAAATACATATCATTTTGGGGGTCTTGCCAATACTTGCAAGATTTTTTTTTTTAATATTCAAAAATAGCAGATATACAAGCTTGCAGTGCACCACAGGTTGAGAAGCAGTGCAGTACACCTAACCACCCCCTACCCCTTGCAGGTGGGCTCTAGTGGTGGTGGTGTGGTTTGATGAAGTAATGTTTTTCTGCCTATGGGTCATACATGTTTGTCTCACGACACGGCATGCGGTTCTTCTGGAAGAATGTGTGTGCATGGTGCAGAGAGAGACTGCCTCACTACCTGCCTCTAAATCACAATTCATCTCACTCTCTGCTCCCTGTTTCTCTATACCTACACAAACACAACATATCCCTCTTCCTTTGTTCCTTCCACCCTCTCTCTCTCTCTCTCTCTCTCTCTCTCTCTCTCTCTCTCTCTCTCTCTCTCTCTCTCTCTCTCTCTCTCTCTCTCTCTCTCTCTCTCTCTCTCTCTCTCTCTCTCTCTCGCGCGCTCGCTGTCGGTTTATCTACCTACCATATCCCTCTTCCTTTGGTTATTTGTTTGTTTCTTGCTCTTTTGCTCTCGCTCTCTCACACTGTTTCTGGACAGGCTGAGGTTTCAAAGCCACACAGTAAAATCCTGTGTTCATTTAACACTGACGGAGAAAAGAAAATACCAAAAGGGACACAAAACATAATGGTACATCAAGTGAATGTTCACATGGTCAGAGGCACAGTATGTTACTGTGTCGGAAGAGCACCGCTGATTCAAGATCCAGTTTATTGACATTTTCTTGTGCATGAGGTTCTTCCATTGCCTACTCACTGGCACTGTGCACAAGAAATGTGGCACTGAGCGGTCCAGCAGTTTGCGGGATGCAGCGCCAGACAAAAAAACAACACAAAAACCCGCATCTAGATTGCTTGCTGCATACATAGTTCTCCTCCCAGTCCCAGCATGCCCACAGCATTGCAACACGAAACCATACCAGTAAACATCTAAAACTTCCCTTAACATCATCCATATTCCGGGGCGATCATTCTGCGAATGAGATTTGTTGTAGAGGGGAAAAAGGAGGGGGCCAAGAATAGTGCCCTGGGGGACTCCAGTCAACTAAGTATGGACCCCCTACAAGATTGGTTAAAATTCAAAGTGTGAAGTTACAATGGGTTTGTATAGGAAGGGGGCGTGTCTGATAAAATGAATATCAAATATATAAATACTGAATAAAGCAACTTAAAAAACTGAGGTGCTCACAAAAGCCTGAGTAGACGATAACATGATATATCCCTTTAAAGAAGTAAAACTGACTTTGATGCTACATTATCTGGTTTTGCCTGGGACCCCCTGGAATCCCTCTCAAGGACCCCACCACTTTGAGAACCACTTCTAAATACTGTAGTAGTGGTGTTGCTAGAGTTTCGGCCTCCTCAGAGCTTTTCTTCACTTCTGCCATGCACCTTGGATGGAGGTGAATGTCATGTCAGACCTCCTACCCTGCTTTCTACAGGGCAGGAGGAGACCAGGACTGACAGATGGCAAAGTGAAAGAGAGGGAGGGAGGGGGGGGGGCTCTGTGCTTGGTTGGATAAGAAGTGAGAGACGAAAAGACAGACTGAGGGGGAGAGAGAGAAACAGGAAGGCAAAGTCCTTCTTTTCTGCACCAAAATGTTCCATGAAGCGAAAATCCACAGCCCAAGTCATTCCTTCTTGTTAGTGAGATGTTTCACACTGTCAGCTTCACTGGGCGTCATGAAGAGTCCGTGAGATCTACAAAATGTACTAAGACAAAAGTCTGCTAAAGTATTTTGGCCTTATATATACGTGAATTAAGGCTGTGCTTTAGTTAATTCCATGATTCCATGAGTTTTTAATTATCTGTCCGCTGTCAGGCGCAAACATCTCCACATTTTTCTCTTTTTTAGGTAAATGTATACCTTACTTCATCGTGCAAGAGAGTCGTGCAAAAGCAGAAATAGCTGATTACCAAGCTCACAAGAAAGTTGTGCAAAAGCGGAAATAGCCGATTACTAAGCTCACAAGAGAGTTGTGCAAAAGCAGAAATAGACGATGTCCAAGCTCACATTGTGATGCGACATGACCAACTAACTACACATGAGGGTAAAACTGGGAGTTGGCATACCGACTAAATTGAGAGAAAAAGTGAAAGAAATATTAAAACATTTTAACATATCCCCATGTGTGAGGTTGTAGTTTTGACTCCACTGTGGACACACTGCATCTTTGTCCATTTGAATGTCTTAAAGGAAATGCAGTGGTTTCACACATACTGTAAATCACAAGATCACAGCAGATGACTGTACTGTTGGGTGAAGTCCAAGCCCACACCATCCAAAGGCCTCTCTGCAACTTAATGCACCGCCTGCATTCTCTGTTCACCACTAGCACATTGATTCTCAACTTGTTTTTTCATCATTTCAAAGACCCATAGTTTGATATGAAATAGTCCTCAGAACCATATTTGATAAAAACAAATTAAAATAATAAGCTACAGACCTGCAAGGCTCCATTTGGACCCCTTGTGGTCCCCGGACCCATTGTTGAGAAACAGGGGCCAACACCACCCCTCACATTCTTTGTTTACCACTAGCACAGGGAATCTCAACATTTTCTCAACATCTCAAGAACCCCTATTTTGATATGAAATAGGCCACAGACCCCCATTTGATACTTTTCTTTTTAAAGCTCTGAGACTCCAATTTACACTGGAAAGTCCTCAGAGTTTATTTAACTCAAACCCCCACAGCTTTGCTTCCTCTGGGGGCCTGCCGGCGCCACATCCAACCTCGCTCGCAAAGTCACAGTGCCTGCCTGTGTGCATTCAGGTATGCAAGGTTGTCCTTTAGTATGCAGCATGCAGTCAGTCAGTCACCCACTCACACACACCTTGTCCCTTTGCTCCGTCACCAGCACATGTTATTGTTGTGCTTTCTCACAGTAGGGAGAAAATAAAAAAAAACACGAAAAAGAACAGGTTCTTAATGAATAATCCCATTACCACATGATAGGTAACATCTGGCATCTGTTCCAAAAGCAGTCATTCCTGTATAGGATGGCAATTTGTTTTCCTGGATGAATGACGTAGTATATATGGCTCCCAGCGAGGGAGGACACGGGCTCACCTCAGCAGTCAGTTTGGAAACCAAGCAGCGCAATCGTTTTCGTGTACTTACTGTAAGTACAGTATTTGAGTAAATGTACTTAGTTAATTTGACACCACTGGAACCCAGCACTATCCCTTGTTCCCCCTTTTTGTCTTCCAACTCTCACCTTACTTACTAACTCCCTCTAACTCCCTCTCACCTTACTTAGTGCCTCCTTCTCACCTTACTCCCTCCCTCTCACCTTACTCCCTCCCTCTCACCTTACTTACTCCTTCTCACCTTACTTAGTACCTCCCTTCTTTCCCAGTGGTGGAGGATGTACTCAGGATGTTGAACCTAAGGACAAATCGCAATAGCACTGTGTAAAAGTATTGACATTGAAATATACCTCATATATCCATGTTATTGGAAGATAAGGATAAGGATAATTCCTTTTAACAGGTCGTTCATGAAAGTCCTTGCGGTCTTGTTTCCAATGAGAACCTGTGAGCAATTAGGGGTTAAGAGTCTTGCTCAGAGACAAATTTCATTTCATCGACACATATGCTGTCCTGACCGGGAATCGTACCTGCGGCAACCAGGGCTTCTGGCTCCCTAGGCGGACTCACTAACCACTCAGCTATGGCCGCCATCAGATAATTATTGATCATTAACCACTTCAGCCCCACATTATGCTTTGGTTAGTAACTAAGAGTAAAAAAGCACAATATTTGCCTCTGAGATGTAGTGGAGTAGATACTTGATAAAGTATCAAGAAATGGAAATACATTGACATTGTACTTAATATGTGGGTAAATGTACTTAGTTCCTTTGCACCACTGAAACACCTTTAGTTCCTACTCCCTCCCTCCAACCGTGTAGCTTGCCCTGGAGAGTCAGTCCCACAACAAAGCCAACATCCCCCAGTCATGTAGCGTTTGTAGTGAGCTTTAGCAGGCCTGCAGTAATCTTTCCTTTCCTCCTGTAGTGAGCCCTATGGGTCGATCCTCCCTCTGTCCGTACAATCCAGTGTTGCCATGTCTGCTTATTATGTTTTTTTTCTTTAAAGTAGCTTGTAAACATTTGCATGTCAAGGACGCCCAAATTAATGCATTTCTCCTCAGACCCCCATCTGACTTGTTTCCCCCAAATGTTTCACATTTTCTTTTCAAGATCTTTTTTGAAAATAGCATATCTACAAGCTCACAAAGTGTTGCATTGCGACGCGTTGTGAACTTGTAGATCGGCTATTTTAAAAAAGCCAATGTATATAGGATTAAAGCGCTCGTATAGCCTAGCTGCTTCTTTTGGGCTTGTTTTCATAGACCTGGCTGCTTATTTCTCTCAAAAAATCTGGCAACAGTGGTACAATCCCATTCTGTCCATCCTGTGTGTGTGTGTGTGTGTGTGTGTGTGTGTGTGTGTGTGTGTGTGTGTGTGTGTGTGTGTGTGTGTGTGTGTGTGTGTGTGTGTGTGTGTGTGTGTGTGAGTGTGAGAAAGCTGAGAATGCTTCACTGCACCAGCATCTGCATTACCTCTGCCAACAGGAAGGACGTCTGCTAGTTCACTGATTCTCAAACTTTATTTCAAGGACCCACAGTTTGATATCGCTGCTGTCGGGCAGGAAAACAAAGATATAAATCAATGCCATTGAACACCCTTTACGTCTGTATGGGTTTTGCAAATATTGAACCAATGAAAAGTATTAAAAAGCACGTCTGACTAAACCTCCTGACTCCATTGGATCCTCAAACTCGCTCAAACCGCCTAACTCCAACTTAGTTTTTTTTCCTTCTGACTTTGTCATTCTAATCAATGATGGAAAAAACAACTACCTCCACAATAATGGTCAAAAACCTCTTAACTCCACTTGAGCTGGATTTGGGTAAAGTGATGATAATATATAAGGACACATTCAAGTATCTGACCATGTATAAAGTCACCATACCAACTTTGATGAGGCATTATTGTGTGAAAAACATGTATACATATATTTCTTTCCTGAAAAGTTCATATATTGGACATACAGTAGTTGGTTTGACACCATTTGTGTAACCCATTCTTTCACCCGGTGCCAATTATCTAAGTAATCCTGGGTGCTACACTCCCTCTGCCAGCCTAGGGAGAGCCTAGAGCCGAGCGGTTACATGTCGGCTTTCCGACATGTCGCCTTTCCGACGGTTACTAACTCTATACCTAACCCTTAACCGCACGCGGAAGCCACGTAGTCGGAGTAGTGGGATGTCGGAATGATGAGCGCACACCGAGCCGAGCTCATGCCTCCTTCAATGCATGAGAGCTAGCAAGCCACTTCTTATCACCTGACAGGGGGGAGGTTCCCTGGTTACCTGGTGGTCGAGAACCAGTGTGTTAGTGGCCAGAATATCGCCAGGTGCTCTCAGCATACGCTCGAATCAGTCACGAGAAAGAAATGAGTTTTTAAAAGGTTTTGGGAACCAGTGTTGTACTACGGGGAATCTGAACCAGGCCACGAACAGAGCCTTGGTGGCTTCCACACTCCAACAGTGATGCGTTTGTGGGGGGTCTGTGCTTTATAGCTGGTTGGGAAGACTTGATTTAATGTTTGGCAGACGGGCTTGAGGGCAGCAAACCTACTTTAACCCATTAAGACCGGGAACGCATCTTTGTCACTTTTTGATTTGCGCTAAAAAGCATTATTTTACACTTTGGCTATTCAAAAATAGCAGATATACAAGCTCATAGAGCGGCACCGAGTGCCGCGCTATGAGCTTGTAGATCTGCTATTTCTGAAAACAATTGAAAATGTGTGCAAATCTTGGAATATATATTGTTTTAAAGCAAACATTTTTAACTCAAGTCTTTGCTTCTGGGGGTCCCTGGAACAACATATTTTGAGATGGGGGTCCGCGGCCAAATTCATATCATTTTGGGGGTCCTTGACATGAAAAAGTTTGAGAACCACTGATATAGAAACATAGGTTATTTTCAGAATACTGTTGGGATTAAGAAGACATTTTGTAGAATCGGCTTCAGGTCTTAATGGGTTAACGCTGTGAAGAGGGAAACTCTTAACTCACTGCAATGGAGCCTCTCTGGCCCACAGAGAAGAGGCTCGTTGCCTGTGAAGTTGTCAGATGGGTGGACTGGTTGAACGCTTTTGAGATCG